>NW_027210968.1:95000-251048 GCF_029030835.1 Brachyistius frenatus
TTTTGCAGCATAATGATATATGGGTGTAGTCAGACCATTGACCATCAATGGCACAGTGCAGTGGAAACAAGTTTGGCTACGCAAGACCAGTATGACATTATTAAAGGATCTTGAGTCCCAATGTCCAGCAGCACATTTCCAGAAAATAATAACAGTCAAACAGTCGAGTCAGACCTAAAAAATACAAGCAATGTGTCAGGATGAAGGAGGACCTTCCACAATCTGGCAACCCAAAAGTTAATCTTAATAAAAATGACATTTTCTGTAAAAAAAAAAAAAAAAGAAAGAAAAAAAAGCCGCAATTATAGGTAGAGTATATAAGACCTTCTTTCAGGGATGGAGGTGTGTGAGTGGGTGTTTATGGTTTGCCTGCCCCGCTCTCTTCCTGACCACTAATGTCATGCATAAGTCCTGGTGGGGACGTGGACGACCTCTGGACTCTCAGGAGTGTGTAGGAGGAGTGAACAGCAACATGAAAACTCAATTAGGGTCTGATTCTGCGGTCAGAGTAGAAAGGTAGAGCGAGGAATGAGAGAAGTGGATGCGGGGGAAAAAAATATGGAAAAATGGGCAAACGGATAAAGAAATCCATGATGAGCTGAATACCACTGAATATTGTCTGTAAAAGACATTTATTTTCAGTGATGAGGAGATGAAGAATGCAACAGAACAGAATACCTACAGTGATCTACTACATGATGCCACGAGAAGCAACACACCAGAATAAAGGAACAAGACCAGATCTGGGTCTGGACCATAGACTGTATGGATGTAGTCTCTGGATCTGAATATGAAAGTTCATTAAAGTACAATAGCACTTGAGGCTGGCTCCAAAAAAACCTCTGGCTCCGGTGGACTCCAATTCCAATAGCTTCGACTTCTCTCACGAAATACAAAAAATTGAGGTGCAGTTAGGTTTACGTTAGTGTTCCCCACATGCCAGATCCTTCGCTCTTCCCCAGGTCCACCTTCTCATCCATATGTGGTCAAAATGCCAGACTTGAGGCTTCAAAACAACCGGTCACAAAGCGTTGGGGGACGTCACGGTGGGTCGCCACTTGGTCTGGACTAAACCAGATTAGACAAAGACAAAATTGGACCAGAAAGGAAGAAAGAAAGACCACACCAGACCTGACTAGATCACAGAGGTGACGGCTAGACTGGAGAACACTAGATCAAACGAGACTGGATTCATTTATTCTCGGCTCCAAGCTGGACCGGCTACGAACAGACCAGACTGGACCGGCAGAGAACAAAACCGGCCATACGGAGTCCGACCAGGACTTGTTGTACCAATGATCCAGCTTGTGTGTCTTCTTCGTCACTCTGAGTCAGCAGCAGACTGATAGAGCTGACGTGGTCACACAAAAAAAAAAAGATCTGTGTGATCACCCAGGTTCAGGACTGCATGACTCAGACTGCAAGACCTGCATGAATAACCAAACAACGTGATCTAACACCTGTGTAATGTCTGGTAATAAAAGTATACATCAGAGAAAATTTCAGCTTAAATATTTTATATATAAAAAAAGGATAGAAGGTCAAATCTAAAAGTTACTTAATGGGGTAAAACACAGCAATAGATAGATAGATGTTCCCTACATTCCTTAGTCTGCTGTTAAATTCGTAATTAAAGAATTTAACCACTAATTTGAACGTTATTTAAGCCTAGTTTCTTATATATCAACGGCTAAATTAAGTGATTGATTGTATGATAATATATATATTTATTTTTTTAAGGATATTTGGCTTTAAGTGTCACTGCCTTGTGACTGTGGTGGCTAGAATAAATATAATACAAGTTGGATGTGTGTTACCGTGTAATAATTTTAAAAAAAAAAAAAAAGATTAATGTAAATATAATGTCCTAATGCTTAACAATGCAATGTCGTGAGGCTTAATACTAAAATCTAACTGCTGTAATGATACAAACTCGAGGTTTGGAGATCCAAAAATTGGGATCAGATGAGACTTTAGAGTGACATTAATTAAATATGGCCGCTGTGTCCACAAAGCAAACTGATGACATCATTGCATCAGCTGTCGTTGTTCAGTTCCCAGAGAACTGAGGCTGAAACTAAGCGCCGCTCTGCTCCGGCTGGCAGCGAGGATCCCTGTTTCCCACGGAGGGGAAAACGTAACCCCCGGTGCTCTGCTCAGGAGCCTCAGTGCCCCCCCCCCCACCACCACCAAGTTCAATCCATACCGACAAACAGTGGATCAACAGGCCTGATTTCTATCGACATAACTGCAGAGAGGATCGATGACACAGGAGGGGGACGAGAGAGAGAGCGAGAGAGAGGGGGTGAAGAAGAAAAACATTGGAGGAGACGTACATCAAGGGAAAGACATTAAAATGGGGCAAAGGAAAGACAAAAACCTGATAAGAAAAAAGACCAAAAAAACAGGACCAGAGGCTAAAAATCAAACACTGAATATCTAACGGAAAAGTTGGACAACTGAATTCCTCTATCTGATTTCCCCTCTTGATTGCTTGGATGGAAAAGGCATCATGGGAAGTGGGGCAAACCGGACGGGTCGAACAGGATTTACCAATAACTCGTAACGTTTGTTTTAATCTGCTTGGAGGCACAGGCAGGTGGAGCACGGCTATACAGCCGCAAAAAAATATAACAAGAGAAGAGTTTCAGCAATCAGAGGAATTTATTTGATGTGAGTCAGTGTGTGTATTTGATGTGAGTCAGTGTTTGTGTGCGTGCGTGTGCGTGCGTGCGTGTGTGTGTGTGTGTGCGTGCGCCTGCGTGTCTGTGAGGGTCAGATTGGTTCTGCAAGAGTTACACCAGAAGATGAAAAGACGACAAGAAAGGCAGGAAACATGAAAGGACGGCTAAAAACTGCTGAAAGGAAAAGAAAAAAAAAATCTAACATTTCAGAGTGTAAATCTGGTAAAATCAACAAAAAAAAAAAAAAAAAAAGGAGGGAAAAGAGAAGGAGAGAGAGTGAGGAAAGGAAAAGATGACAAAAAGGAGAAAGAGAAAGAAAGAGAGAAAAGAAAGACGAGGCAAAATCTAAAAGATAAAGAAGTAAAATGACCAGAAAAAAAAATCTGATTATGGATCAAACCAAGAGATTAACATTTAAAAAAAAAGATCCAGCGCAGATCAGATTAGAACAAACTTGGGTCTGAGAAAAGACAACACCAGATCTGACCGAAATTGACAATACCAGAACTGGACTAGAGGCTCGACATGAACAGATCAGACGTGACCAAACTAGGCAGGACAAGACTAACCCAATAACTATCCAGACCGTAACAGAGTAGTCTAGACCAGATCGGACCTGCCCTACCCATGCCGGAGCATAATCAGTCTGGACCAGAGAAGATAAACCAGACCGGACCAGATTAGATCCAACTGGACCAGACCAGAACACAACAAAAGAGATTAGACATCACTTTCAGTTCTGGGTTTTTATTTTTCTCTTTGTTATACAACCGCTGCCTTCGTGGCACGTGTCTTGTGAGCAACTGAGTGCAACACTACGAATGTCTTCCTGGAGAGACTCTGGAGAGACTATAAATGTGTGCCCACCTCTCCGTGCTTCAGACTTCACGTTTCCAATGCGGTTGGAAAGCACATCTTATGAACCAACTCTTAAACGAATGTATTTATTCTGGCACCAGGAAACAGACTGCAGACATCGGACACAGTGCAGAACCACTTCATTACACCATAACTGCAATGAGGACTAGATCGTAAAGAGGTGTCTACTCCACTGTAGCTCTTTCCAGTAATCTCCAACTCTCCCTTTTTTTTTTTTTTAATCTCTCTTAGGTCAACAACAAATGACTTAAGTATGTTTTGGCCATTTAAGATGAACATTTAATACATTTCTATGAGTGAGTTTGAGGATTGGGAGATGTCAAGAGAATTTTTTTTGGGAAATATATTTTTGGCAGGCTTGATCTACAGAATTCTTGTCGAGGTAAGTTTCAAACGGTTTTAGGGGCGTCGTCGTGCAGACTCTGGGGTCAAGGGTTAGCACGGTTGTGGGATATTTCATGGACCTCGGCTGTGCGTGGATCGACTCGAGCTGTTCAGCCTCTCTAGACTGAGCGTCGTCACGCCGACTGGAGAAGAAGAATCCAGTGTGATGTGAGAAACAGCGGCTGTCGTCTGAATTATGAATATGTGAAGACTTTTGTCAGCCATTAAAAAATAAAGCGGTGAAAGTTTAATGCGGCGCTTCGTTGATTATTGATGGAGGAACTCCAACACTGACAACTGTGGGAGTGTGATGTGTGTCTGCTCAGCTTTAAAACCATGCGGGCATGCCTCCGTCTGCCTGTGTGCATGGGCAGCATGAGCGACAACATCTGAAAACTTTGTGATTCATGTTTACCAAAAATAAAAATAAATGTCTCTCCTCAGCTGGTAAAGGAGGTCTGCGGGTGGGCGGGGCCTGTAAATAACGTCCAGTCACCTCTGGGGACTTTAAGGAGTGCAGCTGCGGCGCCGCTGGCTGAACATCTGGGTAACAGTGTGTATTTTAGTGCATCTCTGTGCTTTTATCTGGTGTGTGTGTGTGTGTGTGTGTGTGTGTGTGTGTGTGTGTGTGTGTGTGTGTGTGTGTGTGTGTGTCAGCTCGACTCTTGCTGTGACAAACCCTCAGCAGAACTGAGGGTTTGTCACAGCAAGAGTGTGAGTGTGTGTGTCTGATGTTTGAGCTTTCAACTCGTGATGGGATTTCCTCTCTGTGACTCCAATGTGTGTGTGTGTGTTTGGGTAAATCTGTTATCTCTCACCATCATATGGAGTGATGGAGAATAATCAACAAAGGCAGAAAGCTGCACTATGTGTGTGTGTGTGTGTGTGTGTGTGTGTGTGTGTGTGTGTGTGTGTGTGTGTGTGTGTGTGTGTGTGTGTGTGTGTGTATATTTGTGCATATTTGTGCTAGTTATGCTTGTGTGTGTGTGTGTGTGTGTGTGTGTGTGTGTGTGTGTGTGTGTGTGTGTGTGTGTGTGTGTGTGTGTGTGTGTGTGTGTGTAAATTGCATAGCTTTTCATACAGAGCCATGCAGTTTGATTCCTCCAATGTGTGACTGCAGTTGTATTTTCTACAGACTCTCCTCATTAGTAAAAGGGCTTTTTTTGTTTTTTTTTGTGGGAAACTTCCAGAACCTTTTCCTAAATTTGCACCTGATTGCGGAAGTGTGGTTTAAGTTTGATTAATATTGCAGGATTTTCACATTGGTCAAATTCTACAGATGATGCCTTCTTTGTAAAAATTTCAGAGGTCCCAATTCAGCGCGATTATGATAAGCTTCAAACAGCACTGATGTGATTTGCTTAAAAGTTGAACTGGGAGAATGTTGCATTTCAAGAACGCCGGCGATGGAATGAAGCGATATGAAGCTAGCGATATTGACCAATTGAAGCCAAGGTCTTGGTCACTTGGTCATTTATCGACATGGCATCGCTTTCTCGTCACATTGGGCCTGTTGAGTCTTGGCGTACAACGTGTGTCATCTAGTGTTCAATGTCGATTAGTTAATGGCTGTTCGAATAGTTTCAAAATCAACCCGAGGTCTACAGCCACTAGGATGCAATGACTAGAAAAAAAAAAAATCACCGATGGAGAGCGGTCAAACTCATGTAATTGAGCAGTAAATTTGGGCTAGTGTTGGTCAGGAGATGATTAGCCATAAACATTAACATTGGGCATAAACTATATGGTCAGAAGTATGTAAACGTGTATGGAACGAGCGCTTTACCGGTCTGCACAGAACTCCATTCACCTTTGGGATGAACCAGAATGCCTTCAATTTCCTTAAATTTAATAATAACAACCATCCATCTACTGTGTCAGGACACACACACACACACACACACACACACACACACACACACACACACACACACACACTAGGACTTCCCACTAAATTTCCCCAATGTGGGATTAATAAAGTCTAAATCTAATCACCCACTGACACACACGCCTGCCATTCCTTGTGTTTTTCGAACGTAAAACCAGATGTGTAAACACACACGAGGGTGTTTTCGACTGAATAGGATAAATCCACCTTCATTCTGTGACAAACTTTAATACAGTTGTGATTGTCGGCACCCCCCCTCCACCCCACACAAACACACACACCCACACATTGGAATAATTCAGTCCCAGGCTTCTTAACCGAACCCTGACTGTCACGATTGAATGCATCACCACAACCCTGAACCTAAACCGAAAGTCTTAACCTTCAAAACACCTGTCGCAAAAGGAGGAGCAGACAAAATGTCCTCACACCCAAGGTCTTAAATTCAAATTGATCCTCACAAAGACACACACACACACACAAACTCTCTCACACACACACACACACACACACACACAAACTCTCTCACACACACACACACACACACACACACACAAACACACACTGGCTCTCTCTTCACTGCAGATCTGGCGACTCGGCCTGGTGATCAAAGGCTCAGATTTGCTCCATTGTGTGGATAAACACCCAGCTTTTCAGACACCCAGGAACACACTTATCCAACACAACAACACAGAATAAAGGACACACACTCAGCCAATTTGGTCCAATCTTCCAAAGCCGCGACTTTGGCTAATTCGCACCGAGGAGCGCTGCTGAAATCCGCGAGACCAAAGCACTTTGTTACGGTGGTTGCGGACGCCCGGTGGTGGGGCTCCTGAGCGCTGCGCAGCCCGCAGATCATTATAAATCCATCGCAGGCAACGGTACGGTTCACTGCTAACCTAATTGTAGCAACGCATAGCTGTTGTGAGGCTTAAGAGTGTTGAAATCTGTTGAAATACGCGGCGCAAAGTGAGCCAGAAAAGCCGGTGTAATTCATCTGAGGAGTGTTAAATATATTGCGAATGAAAAATGGCACAATCTGCTCTTGATGTGTGATGTTTCCTCGAGGATATTCAGAGTGGCGGCAGAAAGACAGAGCGAAAACCTGAGAGAAGATCTGACAATTAAATTCTAAGTCTAAAAGTGGTTTTAATCTCTGAACTGCGTGACTTGGTGACCTTTCTGTCGACCCATCTCTGCGACTCCGTGGCTTCTCCCGCACCACCAGTGACTCTGTCAAACATAATTTATTCTGAGCAACTCGGAAATCTGCTCCTCTGCTTCATCATGTGCCCTCGACTGGGTTTTACGACCAGTTACTCTACATGCGAAGTGAAGTTTAGTAGATGAGGCTGACTGTAGCGGCACCAGGAGTCCGGCTGAAGGGATGCAAAGCCAAGCAGCTCTTAAGTATTCGAAACCAAATCTGCACTGTGATACTTTATGTCTCTGGGAAATTTCTTATTTTGCTCACATCTGGTGGATCTAATCAGTTTGACTGTTTTCCAGTATGTTAAGGTCCCTTACACTATTTCAAAGTCTTGCTAAAACTTGATTGGAGCTCGATGTGTTTGGCTTTCCCTGACCTCTTTGAACAGGACGGTGGTTTTATGGGAATTGCTTTGAATAAGTAATTGTTGTCAAAAAAAAACCAGTCAACCCAGTGGTTAAAAAAAAAAAAAAAAAAAGAAGCTGGCTCACATCTTTTTGAACAGCATCAAACAATATGTTACCCGAGTATGTGACATTTCCATTGTCCTTACCTGAGGAGTTAAAGGGTAAATGTCAATGTCAGTTTGGGGAGTTTAAACCAGACAAGCAAAAGAAAATAGTGAAGGCTATGATCCAGTTTAAAAAAAAATAGAAACTCTGCACCCAACGTGGAGAGCTAACAGAGGTTTAGTCTTGTTAAATGTGAATAGCAAAGGCTCCAAGTTGAACAACATGATGCCAGTGGTGAAGTCATTGGGGTTTTTCGTATTTCAAGGGCAGGCAGGTAGAAGTAGGTCGTGTACAGGCCTAGCTGAGACATTATATTTGAGTTCAGAAGGAATTGAACATCAGTAGTTGGAAGTATATTCGGAGTCAGGATGTGGTTACCCTATGTTAGCATGAAAACTGACAGCGGGGGGGGGGGGAAACAGCTAACTTGACCCTGTCTAAAGGTCAAAATATAGTTTGGCTGAGGTCGTGAACGGAGAGACACGTGCAGCCTACAGAGGGAGCAGGAGCTGAGTGGACTTCATGTGAAAATGTTTATTTTATTTACTGGTACATTTCTCTTGTCCAACATGCAGAAAACTTTTAAAAAAATAAATAAATAAATTATAATGTTAAAAAAAACCTCTTTAAGAGAACGACTGGCAGCAACTGGATCAGAAGACTTTATATCGCACACTATATATGATCCTATCTGCCTATCGGTAGCTGATCCAAACAGGATCACACTTAGTCTGAGGTTGTCCCATCACACACACACACACACACACACACACACACACACACACACACACACACACACACACACACACACACACACACACACACACACACACACACACACACACACACACACACAAACGCTGCGTGTCTTCGCCTTTAAGCTCTCTGATTAATATGTTGCATGATGCTTGTTTCGTTCCAGAGATGAGAACAACAGTTGGTGCAGTGACTGTTTGCAGCTTTCTGAAGTGCTGTCATCGCAGTAAAGCTGTCGGGTTCAGAGCCTTTTGTGCCTGAACAGAGAACCGAGCCAAAACCCGAGGTCACCGTCCAAACCTAGCAGCACGTGCAAGGGCTGTAGAGTAGCCTGAATTCATGCACACATACATCACTTTTTTTTTTTTTTTTACACTGGAACATTTCATCCCTGTGGCAGCACCGACTAATAACTCTCGAAGCATTCAGGCAACATGGAACTAAAATCAAACGCACCCTGCAGGAACACCTTTTAAATCAGGCTTCAATGGATAGACGCGACATCGTAATCAAAAACAGTATCCGGTCAGATGAAAGTAAATAGGTTGGAAATATAAAAAGTACGTGTATTTCCCAAAACTGTCCCCTTCAGGAGTTTTTTTTTTTTTTTCATGTAAATGATGTTAAAAAAAAACACAGTTGTGTTTTGTTTTGTTTTGTTTTTTTTCTCTTCCAGCTGACTTAAGAGAGACGGTGCAGGTCGGGTTAATTGTGTTGAAGTGTGCTGGTTGATGAAGCTCACAGAGCGGACGGCCTGTTTGACTAATGAGAGCATCTGTCGAGGCACAGCAGCCTGCAGCGCACAGACACACACACACACACACACACACACACACACACACACACACACACACACACACACACACACACACACACACACACACACACACACACACACACACACACACACACACACACACACACACACAGAGCACGGTGTGTCCCAGGAGGAAGGCAACTCTGTTCTCTCTTCACTCTCATCACAGTCTCTGTCATCTTCAATCTGCCTCCCGCCTCGTCTCTATGACGACGCTTCTCCTGTACAACTGGTACAGCAACCCACCCGACTTCGCCCTCATCATCTCCTTTTGAGACACTCCGCCACACTTCTGCCGAGGTCAAAGGTCAGTGGCCAGCGAAGAGAAGAGCCTCCAGGTCAACAAGGTGCAATCTGTGTGTGTTCAAAGTGGGGCTCGGGGACCTGAAAGGGTCCTGAAGAGCTTTTCTGCTGGTTCTTAACCTCCTGAACCCTGATGGTCTTCTCACTATGCCCAAACAAGGCTCCACAGTTAGTGAAATAATTACTCGTCATCTGTTTACTCCAACATGTCACAGTCACACAGTTTGAGGATGTCTTTTTACTGCTGTAAGTAACAAAAAAATGTCCGTTTTTTTTGTTTTTTGTTTCAAACGTCCGTACATTACTCAGCACTCGTACTACAGGTCTGACTTCATGGATGTTTGTGGGTTTAAGGGTTTCATTCAGTTTTTCGTGAAAATCCATGAAAATGACCAAAATTGGAGTTATGAGGTTTTTCCACATGACAAACGGTGTTCTCATTATGTCTCACTTGATCTTTCTCTCTGCTCCTGTTGGACTCAACAGCAGAGTGAAGATGACTCATATCAAAGAGATAAGTGGAGGAGATGTTAACGCCTGACTCATCTCCACTGATGGCACACATCACAGTTTGTCTGAGTGTGTTTGTAGGTAGTCTCTTGCTCTCACATCTGCTCACACTCACAGAAAGCGGAGACAGACACAGGAAGAAAGGAAAGCTCATACCACATCCTTGAGGGAAAAAAAAATCTCGGCATTGATTTTTTTCACGAGTACCAACAAGGATTAAATAAGTAAGAATAATCGGGCATCAAACTTTTTATGAATTAATTAACTGATATAATGTATGTTAACTGGCTTTTTTTTATGCTTGAATGGGTGGAAAATTTTGGGGAAAAAAGCAGCTTAATTTGATTGTTGGACAAGAATCATCTCATCTCCAGATTTACTGATTTAAGGGGGAAAGAAAGAAAGAAAGAAAGAAAGAAAGAAAGAAAGAAAGAAAGAAAGAAAGAAAGAAAGAAAGAAAGAAAGAAAGAAAGAAAGAAACATGCCTGTGTTCAGGGGCCGGTTGTGTCACAATACGAGCGCAAGACTTATTTTTGTTTCTCGTTCCTTAACTTTTTTCATTCTGCCACTCTGTAAAGCGTTTCCTCTGAACTCAAAGTTGTTTGATAAGTTTTAGTGGAAAGACCTTGTGAACCCTCGAATGCACGCCATTTATATTTCAGTTTGTGCACAGGAGGCCTCCTCCTCACTGCGGGTTCGACTTGTGAATCCTCTGACTTAAAAACCTGCATCTGAACTCGGCTCAGCAGCAGAAACGTGACTCAGCGGCGGAACCTCGGGAGACCGACGACGAACGTCGGCGCTGACTTCCTGACTGAGATGGAGAGAAAGGGTTACGGTGATGCGACCCGTCTGAGCGGATCTTTTATTTCATCAGTGACTACTGAGCAGTAGGTCGGACGGCAACGTGCAACAATGAGCTGCTGTTGCATTTCAAACGAGAACACGGGAAGCAGAGAGGACGGCAGGAAGCTGACAGAGGTTTGGTGAAGATGATGGAGGGGAGCTGCTGATGTGTCTTTGAAATTTCCACCAGCTGAAAAAGTTTTATCAGCTCTGTTCAAGAGAAACAAGAACAAAGAACTTAATGTGAAAAATAAGTTTTTACCATCATAACACTTTGATAATTATTATCTTTATGTCGCCAGTAATTTTAATAATTTTGCCGCCCCCCCCCCTTAAAGAAACAAAATACGAAGGTACTCACAGAACTGCAGTTCCGTCCCATAACTACTATTTATTTATTAGGGTACTTAGTTCACACAGCACAGAACATCACTTTCCAAAACGGAAAAAAAAGGCGCGTGAGGTGAGGTGAGCAACCAGGTACGTTTACTTTGACATTTTCGGGGGGGTTTTGCGCTCCATTCACCCGCAACAGGAGCCGTCTTGGAACTTATTGACCCACCTCGTATGTGCCACGTATTCATACTGGTAGAACGAGGTAGTACTATAAATTAAGCCCCTTTTCCACTGCCGGTACCGGCTCTTCTGCCCTTCACTCTACTCGCTATTGCTACCAGGTACTTTACTGTATTTCATTTTCCACTGCAGATAACCCCCCCCACACACACACACACACACACACACTATATGCTGTGACATCATCGTTAACATGACACACCCACTCAGTGGATCCTTTTGTAGGCAACCAGACGGAGGAACGTCTCCACTTGACCAGACAGTGGTTTTGCGGATTGCTATTAATCTAGTAGTTAAGTGAATAATAAACTACAGCAGCTTGTTCCTGCAGGTAAATTTGCTACTATTTGATACCCTGCCGTAACACTTTCACACATCAAAACCTGAAATCCAGTAGTATCACACGCCACGGGCAGGAGGGCGCCCACTGGTCCCGGTTAATTAAACAATGACTTGTAAAAGAGCAGAGGACAAATCTGTAGCTGGAATACTGTAAGAGCTGAAAGACGGAGCACGAGGGATAGACAGAGACAGAAAAACGCCGGGGAGGAGGATAAATGGAGGAGGAGAGGAGCAGAGTGGGATCAGTCAGAGTGATAAAGATAACACCAGGATGTGACAAAGAGAGCCCAGAGGAGGAGACAGAGGGACTCAGATGACACAGAGAGGATCGTCTAATGGAGCTGAGCTCAGAGGAGAGACGCCGCTCTCGTCCATAATGAAGCCTGAAGGTCCCGAGGACTGTTCACTTAACAAGAAAACTGGAAGAAGAGAGTCGGTCTGTCAGGGAGACGCAGAGGATCAGAGGTACCTCGTCCACAGGATCTGTCACATGATCCGCAGATCACTGAAACTGAAAAAAAAAAAAAAAAATCTTAGTTTAATGTGAGGGAATTCAAAATCATACAGAGAAGAGGAAATTCTAAAGATGTGAATACAGAAGAAAAGACAGAAACGAGATGAAAGGGTGCAAATCTGAGGAGTGAAAGGGAAGAGAAAGAAGTGGAGAGGAGTTAAGAGAACTAAAGGCAGAGGAGTCGTGGAAAACAGAGTGAAGTGAAAACAAGTTCAGAGCAGCCAGAAGAAGCGATGAACGGATAAGATGAAACAAGATAAAACGAGAAAGGGCAGAAAGGGAAGAGGACGGGATTAACAGGGAAGAGAAATACAAAATGAAAGGAGCAGTGAAAAGAGGTGAGCAAAGAAAAAGAGATAAAGAAAATGAAGAAGAGACAAGGAGGCCGAAGATAAGACGAGAAGCGGAGGATGAAAAGTAGGGGGGAAAAAAAGATAAAAAGGAGTAGAGGTGGATAGATGACAAGAAGGGAGATGAAGAGAGGAGATGACAGAAGAGGAGAAGCAATAGATGATAAACAGAAGGCTGGATGAAGAGAGAGAGAGGATGATGGGAGATGAAGGAAAAGATGGGAGTATGAAATGAAATGAGATGAGGAGATGACAGAAAGAGACCTAAAGAGGAGAACAAGGACGGGAGAGAAGAATGAAAGAACAGGAGGGAGGGGGGGAGAAAAGAGGAGAAGATGACAGATAAAACAGAGGATCAGGAGGAGGAGGAGAAAGGAGGAGGAGATGACAAGGGGACAAGAAGAAGAGGAGGAGGAGAAAGGAGGATGTGAGAGGAGGAGGTGAAATGCTAAATGTTGTAAAACCTCCTCAGATCAGAGAGGAGAGAGAGAGAGGAGAGCCGGCAGGCAAACCCCACACACACACACACACACACACACACACACACACACACACACACACACACACACACACACACACACACACACACACACACACACACACACAGGAAGAGGCTGCAGGCTGTGTGTGTGTGTGAGTGTGTGTGTGTGTGTGTGTGTGTGTGTGTGTGTGTGTGTGTGTGTGTGTGTGTGTGTGTGTGTGTGTGTGTGTGTGTGTGTGTGTGTGTGTGTGTGTGTGTGTGTGATGCAAGCCTGCCGGGCTCTGCTGTAATCGAGGCCGGATGGACATCGGGGCTAAAAGTTGCAGCAACCCTGCAGGCTGTGATGTATAAAACACACACACACACACACGCACACGCACACGCACACGCACACACACACGCACACACACACACACACACACACACACACACACACACACACACACACACACACACGGGGTGAGACAGAGTTGTGTTTCTCGTCTTTGTTCTGCTTCATTATATTCTCGATCTAGATGTTACTTTCTTTCCACAGATCTTTCTTCATTCTTTCACCATGTTGAGTCGTTTCTTTTTTATTCCTCTTTGCTCCTGCCTCGTTTCAACTCTTCATCTCACTTACACCGGTACCTCTCCCCTCTTCCTCCTCCTCCTCATTTGCTCCTCTTCCTCCTCCTTTACTTTACTGGTCATGTTTTACTGCTATAGCAACAGAAAAAAAAAGTTTAGTTTTAGTGGTTCTGACTGACTAAATTGACGTTATTGTCATTATCAGTATTTTACAAATCAGGGTCTGTGGCTGGATATGACAGTTTTACAACTGTTTAAATTCTGCTCGGCTCGACAGGCCACTATGTGCAACAAGTCCTCCAACCCATAAAACCATGTTGTTGTTTTTTTTTTTTTTTTACCCTCAAACAGGAATAAGGAGTGTTTCCTTCTTTAGCGAGCGTCCCTGGTTCGGTTCGGGCCCAAACACCACGTGTTTAGGGAAAGACAACGGCTCGGGTTAAAATAAACACTGGAAACGTGGTGTTGTCAAACTTAACCATTTCCTTCAAATAAGCACATTTTGTCGTTATGACAACAGTAAATGCTGTTAAAAAAAAAAAAAAAAAACACTCTCCTGGCTAATGGTTTAAATTGGTAAGGCAACAGCGGCCTCCTGCACACACGTCTGACTACCCCCCCCCACCCCACCCCACCCCACCCCAACCCCAACCCCTCCTCCTCCCCCCAACAAAGACAAACACATTATATATATAGAGAGACGTCATCTGAACTGCGCCACCTCTCCGGCACACATTCGTGTGGCTGCCACGACAAACGGTCCTCATTGATTTTTCCACTGGCATTGTTTCCACCACATACTGCCGTGTTAGGAGGTCATGGTCATTTCACATAAGGTCAAAGGTCATTTGATGAGTAGGCACCACATTGGCGTTATCTTTGCAATCAATAGAGGTTGCCTAACTCTTAAGTGTAACTCTGGGTTGTAATAAACTTCTTGCACACACACACACACAAAAAAATGCCGTATGGGGTAATTGTTTGGAGGAGGTGTTGCCATGACAACAAAGGTCCGCTATCCCTGTTTGTTGGTACTTTCGAACAATCAGAGGTGTGAGGATGTGTTGGTCCTATAGAGGGTGCTGAAAACGCATGCATGTCATTTTGGAAATGATTGGATAAAGTCTCCTTCTGCGGTTTCGTAAGAGGACGTGTTGCTTTTTTCTCGTATTACTCGGTGTTTCTTTCTTTAACTATTCTAATCTCCATATAACCTCATCTGCCTTAAGGCTCCTTGTTTCTGTCCTTTTCACTACTTCCTCAGCTCCTACCCCCTCGCTTCCTTTTCCCATGGACCCCTCATCCGCTTCCTCTCCTTCTCGTCTCTTCCTCACTTCCCATTCTCCCGCTTATCATTTGTTCACCCACCTCTCCATTACCTCGTCCCCTCCTCTCCTTGAAATTGAAGCTGAAACATTCAGGATTTTCTGCTGATGTCAGACGGTAGAAGATGAAAAAAAACTCAACTCTTACGTGTTTATTCCCTCCAGGTTGAGGGAAACGGAGGGAACAGAAAACATCAGGGATGCTGGGAAATGTAGTCATTTGGGGGAAATGTGAAGGCACAGTGGTTTACAGCCCTTATATATATAAAAAAAAATCCTTCCCCAATCTGTCTTCCTTTTTTATTCAACGTTCCAGTGAGAAAACTCCCAGCATCCTTTGTTTCTCATTAATTCGCTCCCCCTGTTCTCTCTCCCTTCTGCTAATTACGCCGCTGGAGCCTTTGATCTGTCCGTTAACCCTCCGTTAACGGAACAATTAGTCAGCAGCCATTCAGGTGAGGATTGATCCAAGCCACTCGGCGCCTACAAGGCTTTTAATGGATTTAATTAAACTGCCAGGGAAGTGTGTGTGTGTGTGTGTGTGTGTGTGTGTGTGTGTGTGTGTGTGTGTGTGTGTGTGTGTGTGTGTGTGTGTGTGTGTGTGTGTGTGTGTGTGCGTGTGTGTGGGTGTGTGGGTGCGTGTGTGTTAACACCCAAAGGGGGATCAGAATAGAGTGAAACAGGCCTGAACACAGGGTTGTCAGGGAAACGCAATTAAAATGTGAACATACATGTGGCGCTTTGTTAAATCAGAGACAGAAAGTGAACGAGGCAGACGCAGGAGCGCCAAATATTTTTTCACGTAAATTATATAACACAGAATCACAAAACAGGAAGAAGCCCAGCAGTGAATTTGGGTTCAATTTAAGTCAATGCTGCAAATAAGACAAAAAAAATGTTTTATTGGAGACTAAACACAGTCCAACATAAATTAACTTTTAAACCCCTCCTTTTCTCAAGCAGAAAACTGAGGGAAAACACAATTTCAATCTTAAATTTATAATTTGACAACTTGATGAAAATTAAAACTTCATCAAAGTAAGGGAGGATAATCACTGACAGAGAAAAAATGGGACAAATCTGCTCCAAACTGCTGCTCTTACAGCTGTCACTCATTCAGTGTGACACAAACTGAACTCTTCTTTAGATCAGAGGGCAGCTGAAGTCCCGCCCGCTATCTGTCAATCAACCACGGAGGGGCCAAAAGCCAAACAGCATCACGCAGGGAGATAATATGAAGAGATTACACGGGGACGGCCGGGGTCCAGGGCTTCATTTCCACTTCGGGTCAACATACCACAAAATCCCTTCTCATAGTGAAAAGTTACAGTAAAATACGTTTTAATGTCATCATCGCATATGAAGCAGATGCATTATTAATAGATGTTGGATTTGACTATTTTTTTTAGATGTAATGTAACCTACGTACAGTATTTAAGTACTACTACTAGTAATTTGAGGTACTTGTACTTAATCCTCTTCTTCATGTCCGGCACTTCTGCTAAATTACATTACATAAATTAAAACCGTGATATGAGGGCTCTCGCACGCTGCACGTCGGGGAACCAACGGGTCGGGGCCGCCGGCTCCCCGACGTGCAGCACGCGAGGGTCGGCATATTCCCGCTTGCAGTTTTCATTTTTTTTCTCGATCTCGTTCCTTATTCTTCTTAAAAAAAATTGGCTTTTTTTGGCAGCTTTAACATCTTCAAAAACTCATGAAAGTTAGTGCGTGACGCATGTGCAAAGTTTCATGAGATTTGGAGCATCGTTTGACCTTAAACATCAACTTCCTGTGTCACGGCGAAACATCAAACTTAGCCACAATGCCCTGGCTATACTATACACTATATACAATATACTATATACAATATACTATATACTGTATACAAAAATTACTTTTTTTTATCACTTTTTGAAGTTGAAACATTTGGAGAAATTTAAAAAGTTTTGCATCCACAACACATTACAGGAAGATATTTAATATCACTGCAGACCCCTTGAAAACACGTATATCTACTATCCAAAGAATGTCTGCGGCAATTTTGGTTACATTTGAATGAATATTTGTGTATGGTATAAGTTGCAGTGAGCCAAAGATTTTTCATAATGCAGACTAACTCCTGGGAGGACTGGTGGTGTAGTGGTTAGTGCTGTTGCCCCTCAGTTAAAAGTTCTGCAGTTTAAATCCCACTGGTACCAACTCCAACATATCAATGTGACAGCTTTAAATGTTGTTCAAGTGTTTTGTCTGTCCAACATACCAAAAAGTAAAACATATCCCGTTTGCTGTGATGAATGGCAAAGAAAAGCATAAAATCCTGGTATGGGATGCTGAAAACTGCAAATATGTGATATTTTTTTGCAAAAGAACTGACTAAAACTGTCAGAAATTCAAAACTAATAGCTAGTAAGGTGATCAATTATTTGACTAACTGTTGCAGCCCGAATGTTTTTTAACCCATATTTCTGGATGTGACCTCAAAATAGAATGAAACATGTCTATCGTCTGGGTAATGTTACAATAAAATACAATTTAAGCTCATAAAAATAGGACATTAAATTTCACAACACAGCCTGGCGCGCAATTACGCCATTGCTGTGAAACAGTGTGTGTGTTTTCTGTGTGTGTGTTAAAGAGAGCGTTAGAGGAGAGAGACAATGAGGCGTATTGAGGACATTGAGGGCATGGCAAACATAGTGTTTATGCCCTCTGTCATGTCAATAAAGACACACACACACACACCTCCATCAGGACAAGCCCTGCCTGCTGTGAGTCGTCACCCATGGGACCCCGGGGGCCCCTCCCGCTCTGTCACCCCTGTCCTTTCCCACCTCGCAGTCTCCGCCCCTGTCAGATATGATTGGCAGGCGGGGTTAAAGGACAGGACTGTTGGGGCGGAAACAATGATGGAGGCAGAGAGGGAGGGCACAGCAGGCCAACGAGAGAGACACTCACTGAATCTTAATCTGTGAGAGTCTCTCAAAGTCTGCGAGTAAACAGTGTCACGAAACTGTAGGAATGAAAGATGGGATCACTTTAAAGGGTCTTTCTGGTGTTTTTTTTCTTCCTGTTTACATGCTTTAACAACTATCGCAAAGAGTAAATAGTAAAGAGTAAATAGTAAACACTTTTTGCTTTTGTGTTGTTGGACGCGTGTCTTCAATGTTCAACTTTTATGTTGACTGAACTGTCAAGACAGTTTCAGCGAGGAATCCAAAACTACTTTGTTTTAGAAAAAGTTTGACATTATGATGAACATGATTTTTGTTTCCTCGGTGAGAAGAATTTCAGATGTTCGGTGTGAGGTTAGCTTATTTTAGCATTTAAGAACGGAAACAGGGGCAAACAGCTATCCTGTCTCTGCTACCTACACGTCTACAGCTCAGTTATTAACACGTTGTAGCTCAATTATTTCACAAATACATTAAATGTGTATGGGAACAAAAAAACAACAACTAATTACAATGCATCAATTGGTGAGCTATTCAAGTGTTGACAAGTAGCTTTTGTATTTTTAAGCAGGAAAACAAAGTATACAATGGAAGTTTGTTAAGACGATTTCATACATAGGGTACTTCATTTTTAAGAAAGCAAATTCGCTAATAAGTGAATTTCCTAAATGTTAAACTACTCCTTTAAATCAAAACAAATAGAATAGTTTACTTTTTTTTTTAATTCATTTAAAAAAGAAAGAAAGGGACACTCCTAATCTAAGAAACAGATGAGTTTAAATATACTAGAATATACATAAACTAAGAAGGCTGTTGCCTCATCTTAACCTATTGTATGATTGTCCACTATGAATGTAATTCCTGGAGACACTGGGATGCACTGGAGAATTCTTTCTCTAATCAAATACAAAGCTAATGTAGATCAGTATTATTTGTTTAGCCCTCTCACAGCTGCTGCTCACTTTAACAACAGTTGAACCAGAAATAATCCTGCCCATACAGTATAATCCGCCTTGTATGAACACAGACAGCATGTTTCCTCTTGTTTATCTGCTGGACTGAGCTCACAGATTTAACGCCACCAGCCTGCTACGCTCAGTGACACCGGATTCATATTTGTGTCCATCTGCTGAGGGATGGTGTCGGGTCTCTGAAACTTCGTGTACAAACTGACACTGAATCTGCTCTCTTGGGGTGCCACAGAGCTCCTCACCGGGCCCCCCGCCGGATTACCAAACCAGGCATCTGGTTGGATTTACCAAGCTCATCTGGTAATAAAAACGATTAGATTAAAAATGTAATACGGATGATTGGTTTCATCTCAGTTATTAATGCAAACAGTGAGGTGTCAGAAAGGGTCAGGACAAGGTTCATGAGCCCAATGATTTTTGCTCCAAATCTTTTATTATAACACAAAGTACGCAATACATGTAATTTATTGGGTTCCAAACCAATGAGTCTATTAACTTTTAATTTTGATTGTTGATCAATTGCTATTCCATTGAATAATTAATCAAACTAAATTGTCAAACATTGTCTGGTTTCAGCTTGTGAGGATTTGCAGCTTTTCTCTCTTTTATGTTTTTATCATCGTATCAGATTGTATATTTTGGGTATTTTGACTGTTGGTTTGATCAGTCAAGTCAAGTTTATGTATATAGCGCCACAACACAGGTTATTTCACGGCACTTGACACAGAACTTTACATTATAGAGAGGAACCCACCATTTCAACAATTCCCACAAAAACTAGGAGGAAACAAACTTCCCCTTTTAGGGGGGAAAACCTCCAACAGAGGGAAGGAAAAACTCCCTTTTAACAGAAAGAAAACTCCGACAGATCCAGGCTCAGAGGTGGAGAACATCTGCCTCGACCGGTTGGAGTGAGGGATGAGAAGGCACCAGGTTGAGATGGAAATTTCAAAAAATTTTAGGATATTTTACTAACGAAACAATCAGTCTATGCAAGATTATACAATACTGTGCAATATTTTGTTTTTTAAACTTGCATACGCTGCTGTTTTTTTTAAAGCCATGAAATTAATGTATTGTTTATTTTTATGTGAGGGGTAGTCTCTTTTCACTTAAACCTCACTATTTATGGAACATATATAGATGTTTCTTAGTAATAACGTTTTGCCACGTCAAAAATGCAGAATTCAATCAAACGCAGCAACACTTGCCAAAAAAAGTTTTTCCCATGGGGACAATAAAGTTTATGGCATCGCATCGCATCGTCATCTAATAATTGACAAAAATAATCAAGAGAATCAGTCAAGAAAGTAACAGAAATGTGTTGCCCTACGGGGGACTGTTTCAACACTTTCATTCGCTCTGTATCCACAGTTTGCCTCCCACCTCTGAGCCCTTCGACATAAACCCATCATGTCTGTGCGCAGTAAACATGAACCCCTCCACCTCTCTCCCGCTTTGTCTTTGCCCGTTAAACGTCGCGGTGGTTCTCCGGGGCCCTCGGCTCGAGAAAGAGATCCCGACCTTGCCGTTGAAGGGGCCAATTAAGCCGACAACGGAGGCTAAAGAGCGGGACAATGAGTTTATTCAGCCGCTTTGACAAGCGCCTTCCACTCGCAGTGTCGCGGCTTTTTGTCTCGCGGAGGGCCGAGGTGTCGCGCCTCCGCCTGGTCTGTGGGCGCGCCCGGGTGTTTTCGGGTGTTGCGGTTCCTCAGAGGCGAGCGTGAGCAGAGCCTTTGTGTTTGTTCGTGTGTTTTGGAGGGTTTGATTGACAGCAATTATGGGAGAGTTCGCAGGGAGTAATGAGCCTGTGTGCGTATGAGCTTCCTTACACACTTGAAAAATTCAAATATAAATACATAGATCAATACGCGCAGGAAGGCAGAGAAACTAACACACACAAACAGCAGGTATGTCGCTGACTGACACATCATCTGTTCATCTGTTCTCAGTTTGCAACACATTTCTGTCAAGGAAACGAAACGAGGGTGAAAAACCCGAGCGGAGTCTCACTCTGTTGTTGTTTTTTTTCCAGCTCTGAATCTCATTGAGGGCTCTGTAATTAGAGAGATTCATTTGCACATGAAATGATGCAGCGTCTTCTGCCCACACAGATGAGGAAGAGATGTTTTTTTTTTGTTTTGTTTTGTTTTTAAATAGAGAGAAGTTTGATCCGTTCAAAAGTGAGTGGGGGTATAACTGCCAGTCCTATGACGCCAGTAGCTGGAGGTGAAAAACACACACAAATTATCCCTCTCTTTAATGTTAATATTATAAATTCAGATTTTAATGCCACTGATAAATACTAGTTCTTGTTGATACTTGCCACAGTGAGCAACTTGGCCACACTGAGAAAAGCTCAGCAGCTGACAAGGAATGAATAATCAAACATCATATCTTTGCTTTGTGGTCATTTAAAACCCGAATGATATAATACATTTTAAAAGGTTGAGAGATCACCTTCTGGTGTGTTAGTTTTGGCAACACATTGGGGGACGGGAGAGGACGTTAGACAGGAGGTCATGTACGTAGAACCAAAAATCAGCTAACCATGTGCAGCACTAATCAACAGCAATTAAGATAACTGACTAGCTGTTAATCTTTTAAGTAATTTATCAATGATATCAAACAGTTTCTGGTTCAGGCTGGAAATAAAACATTGTTTATCTGTAATATCATACTTCACATTGTTAGCCCATTAAGTGAGCTACTGTTGGGTGAATGCATAGTTTTAAATATTTAATGTATCTAAAACAATATCAGCGCTTCAGGGGTGATCTAATATTGGTATGCACATTGCCGGCTGAGAGTTAACTTGCTGATAAATGAAGCTGTACCGTCGTCACTTTGAGAAACAGCTGCAGAGAGGGAATCCGCAGCAGCTCCATTATCACCATCTGCTCATGCTGCTGAGGATGTTAGACAAGCTGAGCTCAGAGAGGTGTCACTAAAAGTCATTTCAAACAGACGTTAGCTGCAGTTTACACTGAGGGTATTGTCCAAAATAATACAAAACTTTCGAAACATAATTAGTTTACTGCGGTGTTTTGATCGGTTTTACTGATGGCAGTAAACATTCATCAGGATCAGAAAAGTTTATGAAGTCAGACTGTAACATGACTCCTGAAAATAAGAGCAGTTTGAGAGTTTAATCCTGAGTTTTAACACTTGGATGGTCTTTTTTTTTTTTTTTATCTTTAAATTGTGTTTTTTGAAGTTGTATTATAGTCTTCTCTTCTGTTGCAACAGTCCAGAGTGATGAAAACCAATTTACCGAAATCCTGCAAATAAAACACGATTCCACTGAGGTCCATTTGATTGTACTTTTCTGATGTAATACGGTGGACTAATCCTTTCTCAGTAAAAAGTCTTATGTTCTGGGTTTAATGAAGAGCTGAGAAGCTGTGTTTACTGAGTTACAGTAAGTCGAGAGAAGACATTCTTAACACAGGGTTAATCAAGCATGCTGATTTGTTTTTTTCCTATAGACATGGCATGTGGGTCAATAAAAGGTTAAAAGGGCCACTGGGGTCCAGATTTTTTTTGGACCTGACTATATAATCTGTTTCAGGCAGTCACAGTTTAATGACACATAAACTACATGTGCAGATCTCAGAACTGCTCGCTAGTTAGCTCGTTAGCTTATTAGCCTGCACGGCTGAGCTGACAGATCAACAGTTATCTGCAGGGGAGTCGAGTCTGCGTGGAGGACTTGTTGCTGAACTTGTTGGGAAAAGTGAAGTGACATTAATGGCGATTGGAGGAACTGGAGTTTCACCGTCAACGCTCAGCAGTGTCCTTCCAGGATGGAGAGAAGAAGGAGAAAAGGGAGGGGGAGGTGGAGAAAGACAGAGCAGGAAGACAGAAGCAAGACTTATGGCCCTCTAATGAGGTGTGGAAATGTTATCAGTGACAGGACTAATTATTTTCTCTGCATAGTTAAGACGCAGCTCTAATCCTGTTAGCGTGGAAGAGGGGGAGGGTGGAGGAGAGACGGCGGAGGGATGGAGTGAAAAGTGACAAAAGATGGATGACAGAGAAAGGAAAAGGATGAGCGACGTGAGATGAGACGGGGGATCAAAGGAAGACAACGTGTGGTTGAGGGATGGATTAAAGATGGAGGAGAAACAAAAGGACAGAGAAAGGTGGAGAAATGGAAGAAAGGCAAAGAGATAGGGATGGAAGAATGATGAAAGGATCAAGAGGAATGGGGGAGTGAAAGAAAGATGGAGGGACGGAGAAAGATGATGGGTGAAAGAAAGACGGTGGTATGAAGGAGAATGGAAACAAAAGAGAGAGAACGATGGAAAACATTAAAGGTCGAGGAATGGAGGCAGATGAGAGATGAAAAAAAGGATTGAGGGATTTAGATAGAGGAAAAAGGGACAAAAGATGGAGGGATGAAGGGAGATGAAGAGATGGAAGAAAACCAGGGAAGAATTGGGAATGGTTTGGGAATGGAGAGAGAAGAGAAATGGATGATGGATGGAGGGAGGAAGATGGATGGAATGATGAAGAAAAAGAAGGGAATGAAAGAAAGATGGAGTGAGATGAAGGGATTAAGTTGGAGGGATGGAAACAGACAGATGATGAGATAAAGGGAGAGAAGAGGATGAAAAAAGGTGGGAGAGAGATGAAAGGGTGAAGGGAGATGGAGGGAAGAAAAGAAGATGGAGAAAGACGGAGGCTTAAAGGGAAGGTGGATGTGGAGGGGTGAGAATGATGGAGGGGTGGATTAAAGGTGGAGGGAAGGAGGGAGTCGGGAAAAAGATGTAACGGGATCTTTTGATGCAGGACTATGAGAGTTTCTTCTTCCTCCACTCGTTTATTTTCCAATTAGCCAAGCAGGAAGTCGTTAGTGTAGCCACGGCGACGCTTCCTGTCCCCCTGATTAGTGCAAAAAAAAAAATCTGCATGTTTTTTTCATCTTTTCTTTTTACATTTCTGCTCCGTTTTCTTCTGATCTTTGAGTTTTATGGAGACAAATTGGGTGTTAGAAGAGTGTCGCTATACTGAGCTGCTGCTGGTGACATGGTTAACACACACACACACACACACACACACACACACACACACACGTTAAAGAGTGTGTGTTTTGGCAATTTTTGTTAATTACAGAAGGTCAGCGAGGACATGGCTGTTTGTTTTTCTAAAAAAAAACAATTGTGATCAAAAAGCAAAAAAGGATCAATTACATCCTTAAGTTTATTGTTTTAAATATTTAATCTTTAACAATCAGTGTGACAAGATCAGGAATACAAAAGGTCACACATAAGAAAAAAACCCTGCTTTCGCTAAGTACTCAAAAATGTAACTGCAGTATGTTGTTGAAATGTGTGAGTATCTCATGTCAAACTGCGCATTGCGTTGTTGATATTTCTTGCATGCAAATGAAAATTGTGACCTACAGGTGGAAAGGTCATAGGGACATTAAAATCAAAGGGGAGCATGAATGCGCTCTATGAATTTCATGGCAATTTGCCAGTTTGATTTTACGATATTTCGAGGAAGAAACTGACATTATGCCCTGAGGGTGGAGCCGATGAAAAGGTCATAGAGTGGTCAGAACAAAGAAAACGTAGTGTGACTCGCTACTCTGCAAATTATTTCTAAGGAATACCTACATTGTAATATTTTTGATCTACAATAACGATGGCGTGAGAAGAAATGCCATGGACACAAATCCTCAGGGTCCATCTTCAGGGGACAAAGAGTGAAATCTCACCATAACACCAACAGTCATTAATATTCAGCTGCTGGAACCATCAGTGAAATCCCAACAGTGAACACAACAAGCATTGAGCTGTGGAACAATTATGTTTCTACACAACCAACATTTTAATCATAAACATTCTATGGGAAAAAAAAAAGTAATGACATTAGTTTGATCTATTAATTAAAAATAATTACAAATAAATCCACATAAAGTGGACTGAGCAGAAAGGTTTTATATATCAGTGATGAAAGTTGACATTGAAAATAGCTTTTATATTTCATCTTTCAGTGCTCCTGCCTGAATGCTATCAGCATCACCAACTGACGATAATATCGGAGTCCTGCGGTCACGTTTCCTTCATAAACTCATTTTTGAGGGCGCTGTAAACATAAAAGCTAATATTCTGTTATTACGACTTCCCAGAGGTCCTTGCAGGATATGAATGAGAAAATAGAGAAGTACAAAGACCAGCTGAAAAGTGAAAACTCTGGCGATCAAAGCAATTTGTAATGCTAAAGAAAAAAAAAATCACTAAAAGCTGTGATTTAAGAGGTAAATCCCCTTTTTTTTTAATTTAAATTAGTTTTTCATTAAGTTATTAAGGTAATTGGCTCAGGTGTGGGAAAAAAAAAATGCTGCACTTTGTTGTCTTTTTCAATATTTAACCAAGTATTTGTTCCCTAAATCCTGACAGTGTTGTGTGTGTGTTTTTTTTTTTTTTTTTTTCAGAAGACACGTTTCCTATGCAAATTAATAAAGTTGTATTGTTAGATAGATCGGATGCTGAAGATGAGATGAAGATGAGATGAAGATGAGATGGGTTTCAACAGCCGTATTCTGCATCTGAGTCAATGATCAAACAAAGCTGGTCAGAGGGAAGTGGCTGACTCAGCCTCACTGTGGTCTCTTGCTGCTGTGTGTTTTATGTTTATGTGTTTCATGTTGATGTTTCTAATGTTGCATAATTATTTCCTCAGTCCCGTTTTTTTTTTTTCTTCTTTTCTTTTTTCTTTTTCTTTTCTCGTCTCCAAACCAAATTTAGCAAACAGTTGCTTTTTTTTCAGCCTGTTTACTGAACGGCTGACTGATCCGACCTGATGTGAGAGAGTGTGTGTCACGGAGAGATCAGCTGTGCGTGTGTGTGTGTGTGTGTGTGTGTGTGGGTGGGTGTACATCTACGTCTATCTTTGTGAGGACCAATTTGTGTTCGTCACCGTGGGGCTGAGGACATATTTGGAATCTGGGGACATTTTATAATCTTCACTTTGGTGCAAACCTTCACAGAGGCAGTTGCGGGTTAAGACCAAGCAGAATCTGCCACAGCTTGAGACTGAAGCCTGTGTGGAGGTACGTTCAAGTGCAACGCTGCTGACTTTTAAAAATCCCAATTGAAGTCCATTAAAAAAAAAAAAAAAACGTCTACTTCTCTACAAGCACTACATCACTCATTATGAACTCTATTACTAAAATTTAAACCCTGTAATAGATGAGCTGCGGAAAATTACTGCGCCATTAATAAGGCTTCAAAGCTTTTCTGCTCTCTCCGACTCCCGAACCCAAACTGAGAGGAGCTTCTGTTGGAAAATTAAAGTTGCAGTAACAAGACTCTCAGAGGATGCTGTCATGCAACATTTTTGTAATCGGGATACCGGCCCTGTTCGCATAATGCAGCAACAAACATACACAGGTCGCTGTTCCCAGTAAGCTCACATTGGCTTTGGTCCAAGGTAGCGAGGCATGTTTCCACGGTGTGAAATATGCCACACTTCTTATTTAGAAGCTCCTAACTTCAAATGGAAAAGATGGCACTGGTGAACAGCTACAATGCTGGGCTTCAAACCGGCTCTGACGCAAACCGAAGGATGACGTTACGCCTTGTTATGTGCATTTTTACATAGAGTTCTATGGTTAAGCAGTCCCTCCGGGATTTCACCGAGTTTTTTTTTTTGTGATCAGAAATGCCGGATTTTCGCGGCCGATTTTCTCAAACAGGAGCAGAGCCTCTCTGATCGTAAATGAGTTGTTTTTGTTTAAAAAAAAAAAAAAAAAAAAGCGAGTTTTGTTTGAAAAGATTTACTTCATGGTGTAATGGCTTCAGAGCAGGTTCTGCTGATGACATTTTTTTTGGGTAAAAATCGCGGGAATTCCCAAAAATTGCGAGCTCCCGCAAATATTGCGGCGTTTGCTTGAATTTGCGTTAATCATTCCGATCGCAAAATCACGATTTCCTGGAGTGACTGGTTAAGACTTGGTTTTAGTTTTAAGATCGGAAGCCACTTTTATATTTCTTTTGTATTGCTGGTTCCGGTTGGGTTAAGGGACCGGGGTTCCTCACAAAGAAGCACAAACGTGTGTGTCTGTGTGTGTGTGTGTGTGTGTGTGTGTGTGTGTGTGTGTGTGTGTGTGTGTGTGTGTGTGTGTGTGTGTGTGTGTGTGTGTGTGTGTGTGTGTGTGTGTGTGTGTGTGTGTGTGTGTGTGTGTGTGTGTGTGTCCACCAGCTCTGAACACACCGCCAGCTGGCACACACACACACTCACACACACACACACACACACACACACACACACACACACACACACACACACACACACACACACACACACACACACACACACACACACACACACACACACACACACACACACACACACACACACACACACACACACACACACGCGCGCAGATCCACGGTAGCCTCACACAACCCTGCTTTTGGCCCTCACACATCTGAGGATACAAGCACCTGAGGCATCCGACAACAGAGAGGGAGAAAGGCGGAGAGAGAATGAGGGCAGAGAGGAAGAAAAGGAGAGGAGACCGGAGGTACAGAGAGAAGAAGGGAAGAAGGAAAGAAAGAAAGATAGAAAGAAAGAAAGAAAGAAAGAAAGAAAGAAAGAAAGAAAGAAAGAAAGAAAGAAAGAAAGAAAGAAAGAAAGAGGGGAACCAGACACCATTCAAAAGACGATGGAGATGGCACCAAAAGAAAAAAAAACGGAAAAACAAAGATTCAGATTTAATAGTTTCCTTTTCCACAAAGTTAATAATGAATAATCAAATATTTAAAACGAGCCTTCAAACAGGAACGCTATCAAGACAGAAAAAAAAGAACAGAGTTTCAAACGATCTCCAGCTTCACAAACACGGTTTGATCAAAGCCTCCAGACGCTCCTTTGAGTGGAGTGACCTTTAACCCTTAGCTACTGCCACCTCCAGATATAGGGGAGTGTGTGTGTGTGTGTGTGTGTGTGTGTGTGTGTGTGTGTGTGTGTGTGTGTGTGTGTGTGTGTGTGTGTGTGTGTGTGTGTGTGTGGACTTGCCTTACTTGTGTTGTGGGGAAGTAAATCTGCTTACACAGCCACATTGTGGGGACTCACCTTTCTTCTGAGAACAAAAGAGGTCGACCGAGCAACGTACATCACAACATTTTAGAGTGAAGACCTCATTTAGAGCCTGAATTTGGTTGGATTTGTGTTCAGGGTTATGTCCTCTGAAGTGATGGCAAGACGACTGTGTGCGTGAGGCAGGAGGAGGTGGAGGCAGCAGCAGTGGGTGGCGGAATCTGAAACAGACTGTGTTTGTTGTTGGGAGGAGAAGAAAGGAGATGAAGGGTAAAGAGAATAAAGAAGGAGATGAGGGGTTAAGAAGCAGGAGAGGTGATGAGGGGGGAGATGGGAGAAGGTAAAAGAGAGAGCAGAAGAGGAAGAGGAAGGGAAATAAAGGGGTGCATTACAAAAAGTCGGAAGAAAAAGAAGATGGAAGGCCAAAAAGTACAAAAAAAGTGAAAGAGCGAAGAGATGGTGAAGACGTAGAGATGAAAAAGAAGACTGAGAGAGGAGGACGAGGATTTAGTGGAGGAAGAAAAAAGAGCAGAGAGGACAAGGAGGGAAGAATGGGTACATGAAGATGGAGGTGATTTAAGTGAATGAGCGGGAAGAGAAGGGTAAACAGAAAAAGAAGAAGAAGAAGAAGAAAGAGGCGGGAGAATGAGGAGAGCAGGAAAGGTAAAGAGGAAGGAGAGAAAAAGAGAAGATGAAAAACACCAGGAGAAGAAGACGAGCGGTGGGAGGAGGAGGAGGAGGAGGAGGATTTGAAGAAGAGGAAGTGCCCTGCAGGAGGTGGAGGAGGTCTGTATGTTCAGCTTTACTTGATGAAGGTTGTTGTGGGCTCAGTAAGACGGCATGCTGAGTCAGGTGTGTGTGTGTGTGTGTGTGTGTGTGTGTGTGTGTGTGTGTGTGTGTGTGTGTGTGTGTGTGTGTGTGTGTGTGCTTGTTTCAGTAATTCTTGTGAAATATTTGAATCGGGACACTTTTAAATATGACAATTGTGTTTTTGTTTTTTTCATGACAAATACTTGATTTTATCCACATTTTTGGAACTTTGAAATAAGATGTGCTTTTTGAATAGAGATTTTTTTTACATTTTTACTTAGTCTTTACATTATCATGATGCCGCCATGGACACAAAAATAACTTTTCTAGATGGAAGGAAAGTTTTACAAATATAAAACCTCGCATTGACCAATCACAAATTCACTCGTGTAAGGAGTAAAAAAGTACCATTGCTTGCTTTTTGAAGTCAAAAGTTTTACAGACTTGTCTTTTGTTAGCTAATTTATTTTTGTTGCATTACTACAGTTGGCCACTAGGAAGAATAACGGCTGTCACTGTATCAGTTCAGTTACTCGTATCTCTGCCTCTCATCAGTTGAACGTGTTTCTAAAGATCTGCAATGACAAAACATCAAACTTCAGCGAAGAGCAAACCTCACTGTAGACGGACTGATAATCAGGATCAAGCGCACGTTCATCGACGGTCTGAATTTGTGACCTTTTCTGGTTACACGACAGCTCGGCCTCCCTCCATCTCCGTCTCCACATAAACCTGTCCCTACGCGCCCGCACGGCGGCTGTCGCCTCGACGAGCCGCTCTAATCCATCACATCCCTCCGTCTGTCATCGCGTCTTAAACTCCCGACACCCACGATGTTATCCGAGAAGTCACTTCTGAGCAGTGTTCTCTGGGAAATGGAGGCTGCGGCGGGCGTGTCGACGGAGCCGTGTCACCCCGCTGCTGCCGGAGCGAGACGTCGACCGCAGCTGACAACGCGGGAATTCACCGACCTGCTTCGCACGCACACCGTTCAGTGGGTTAACACTCGAAAGACAGACTGGAGGGGAACGATTGGAAGAGGCGATTCTGTCTTTGTGCTTCGTCTTCTGTACTCTGTAAATTGTTGTACTTTCGAATTGAAACTTGAAACTCCTCTTTTTATGTCTTTGCTGGTTTTTAAAGAAAAAAATGATTCTCTTTTGCTACAACTTTGATCAAGCTTCTTAGAAAACAGCAAACACCTGAAGGTGACATGGTATTCCAGCTGCAGGGCCCCGACATGGCGTCTGTCATTAGCAGTGTTTCTGTTTGAATGTAAGACGACCCCCCTCCCAACCCATACAGAAACACACTTCAATCCGGAAAAACCTCCGTTTCTTCACGTCTCATTAAACAAAGTGAAGCAGGCTCAGAGTTTCCAGCGTCGCGGCGATGACGGAGCCGCCGGCTGCTTGTTTTACACTCTGAAACTCATCACCACACCTGCAGCTTCGCTCATGCAGGACAAACTTCACCTCCTCGACACGAACACTCGCCCGAACGAGGACGACCGCACATTCAATTCGGTGCAATTCAATTCTTTACTTTATTTATCCCTCAGGGAGCCGTTGGAGGCAGCGAGTTCGCCAACAATGCATACATGGACCGCTCTCCCACACACATAAACAACCAATCAAAAAAATACAACTTTAGAAGGAGCTTCAGTACAAAACGAAAGCGTTAGAATACGTCCAGTCCGCCGGGGGCCAACGAGGTTCAACACCACACATTTATTGCTCGACACACGAGGCAACCCGACTTGAGTCGGAAAAAAAAAAACGGCTTTATTTTGTGTTTATGTTTTACATGCAGGCGATTGAAAATGCATTTCCGATGGCAGTACCTTCAAGTAGTCGTGTGTGGGAGCACTTACGGTCTTATAAGCTTCAGTATCGACACCAAGCTCTGCCAGGGATCTTTGTGGTTTGACCATAATTTTAGAGTGAAGGTTTACAATACAGTTCTTGTCCTTTTGATAAAGGTAAGAAAAGCAGCGCATGATTAAGGAGGGATACTTTGCTGTCCGTATACTCTGATCCATTCCAGCCTGGTTTAGGCTGCACGGACGCTGCTGAGCCTTTTTTTTTTTTTTTTTTTTGGTTGTTTTACAACCACATCTGTATTCTCTCCAAATCCCAATCTGTCATCAAACACGGTTCCCAACTGTTTGCTTGTCTGGGTGATTTCAGCACTCACGCCTTGGATGACTGTTGGACTGTTGGCTAGAAGGGATCTCCTTCATGAGCTCACCTCAATCACTCAGTCAACTTTAGCTCAGATTTTAAACCCAAGACGGTTCAACGTCTTCCGCTGCAAACTGAGTGCGGAGGTGCGTCTGAACTTGAATAATGCAGAAGCAAAACAAACAAGAGAAGCAAACAAATGGATGCTACAGATGGTCAATGCGGCTTGCATGCTGTTTTGCTGTTTTACAGGGTTTTTTTTTGCTCCCTTGTTTAAAAGAAACTGAAAAGTCTAATTAAAAAGATGTTTAAAAACCCTTAAAAATTGTGTTTTAAATCAGTTTTCTGTTTTTCTTTGACGTTATTTGCATACTTTACAAAAAGTAAGAATTGTCTGCATATACATTAAGTTAAAACTTCTCAAAACCCAATGTTAAGAGAAAAAAGAAAAAGATCTTATTGCAGCCTACTCTGTGCATCCAAATCAATAACAAACAAATACAGAAAATTGAAAAAAATTTGAATTATTTTTGTGAAACAGATTCTTCCTCTCTTACAGTACAACCATTGTGTGTGTGTGTGTGTGTGTGTGTGTGTGTGTGTGTGTGTGTGTGTGTGTGTGTGTGTGTGTGTGTGTGTGTGTGTGTGTGTGTGTGTGTGTGTGTGTGTGTGTGTGTGTGTGTGTGTGTGTGTGTGTGTGTGTGTGACTGACTGTTTAACCATCGCTGCCCCAAAGGCTAAAAAAACCCCGAACATAAGACAACAAAATGGCCGCCACATATCTTCAGTAAAACACTCTCCAGCCTGGAAGCCACTTTGAAATCCTCCTCCTCCTCCTCCTCCTCCTCCTCCTCCTCCTCCTCGTCTTCATCCTCCAACTCCCTGAACATCAGACAGAAAAACCAACAAGCTCCGGAGGGGAAAACTAACAGAGAAACATCCTCTCTTCTTCTGTTTCTTTAAAATATTTCTTCTTCTCTGTGTCTGTGTCTCCGCTGGATCAGTGATGCATTTATATTTGACAAGTGGCATCAATAAGTCAGCAGGCGTGTAGATAGAAATGTCCTCACACCTTTAGTACATCAGTGTTCAGCTGGGAGTGTGTGTCGGAGTGTGTGTGTGTGTGTGTGTGTCAGTGCATGTTCATAGTTTTTCTACATTTGTGTTTTGGAAATATTCTTTCTGTCTCTCTATATATTTTATTTATATGCAATACTAACCTGTGTGCATGCGTGTGTGCATGCGTGTGTGTGTGTGTGTGTGTGTGTGCGTGCGTGTGCGTGCATGTGTGCGTGCGTGCGTGTGTGTTGTAGGTACAAGGGTGAAATAGTATAAAGTATAAAGCTATATAAAAAAAGATGCAACATTTAACTGTAATTCAATTCGTTATTTTATTACTTATTGTGTGTATTAATATTACGCTTTAAGTTTGCACTACATGCAATTAATCCAACTTTAAATACACTTTGTGTACATTGAAATTGAGCTACGAAACTAAAAGCTGAATTTTATAGGGTCGAATTTACCCTGAAATTAACCACATGCATTAACATCAGAGGAAATTATTACACTCTATTTAAATATTCTATCAGGATTACCGAGCTCAGGAAAACACATATTTAAGCTGTGTAAACAACCGTTTAAAGCATCATCTGATACACTGATCTCGAGATGAGTCAGGACTTGTCTTATTCTGCTCAGCAGGTATGAGCAGACTGAAAAAACTTACACCTAATAATATTATGTTTCCAGTTGTATGTCACAGTGTCCAGAATAAAGAACACATGCTCAGCAAAACTCAGGGAAAAAAAAGTAATCGCTGCATTGCAGGTCAGAGAGTAGGTTGAAGTTGGTTTGATAATCAACCAGACGCAAGTTTCACCCAACAGTCTGTATTGAGTTACTCGAAACAGAAACTACGCATGCAGTCAAGAGTTTCGAGATTTCAGGCTAAACAATAAACAGACAGAGAAGTTGTAACGCTTCAGTTTTAGATATTTTTAGGTTGATTCTTTCCCGCAAAAATCGCTGCCATTGAATCGACACAAAAGCTAAAAATGCAGATAATACACTCTGCCTTTGGATAATTTGCAGTATCTACCAGCAAACTGTGTCTGCTCAGATTTCTGGTCCGTGTTCACTGATTTGTTTAAAAAAAAAATGTATTTAGTTTGATTTTCATTTACAGTCAACAGCCTAAAGGAATCAAGTGCGTTGAGAATTTCTGATACTGAAATAAAGATAATACATTCATTTACAATTTGCATACTTTTAAAGGTAGCTAGGACACTGAATCACATGAAATTTACTGGGGTCGAAGCTTTCTGACTTTAGCAAAGGTTTAACATCGTGAACTGAATCTGATGCCTCAAAAACCAAAATGGACGTTCATCAAAATGGGTAATTTTTAACTAAATACAAAGTTTTTCTAACTACACAGCCGAAATACAAATATTGCGTTCTGGGTTTTTTTTTTGCTCTGTAGTTTGAGATAAACAAGAGTAAGACCAAAGGACACTAACGCTTAGGTTGGGTCTGATGCTTTTAATGCTAAATTGTGAAATCGATTGTCGGGTACCGAGTAAGTAAAAGTTGCATTTTTGAAAGAAAATCATTCCCCAATCACGCTCCAAACTCCTCACATTATCAATACTGATATAAAACACGGTGGACGTAAATGTCAACCATAAAGGCAATGTATGTCAAGCAAATACCAAGCACCTACAAAACAAAACGCAAAAAAGAGCGTGGCGGGCGGACTGGTTAGCACGGTGACACACACATCCAACACAACGTGGTGGACCCTCAGGGGGTGTGAGACCGAGTGGCGGTCGTCCTGTCAGAGCTGATTTGAGGCCACGGTGTCGCAAACACAAACCTGCTTCATATTGGATTACCAGCCCTGCTCTGAAGAGGTAGGTGTGTGTGTGTGTGTGTGTGTGTGTGTGTGTGTGTGTGTGTGTGTGTGTGTGTGTGTGTGTGTGTGTGTGTGTGTGTGTGTGTGTGCGCACGTCGGGATGCGTGTGGTTACGTGTGTGTCTACGTGAGAGGGGATGGACATCTACACTTCTGCCGTCGTCCCTGAAGCGCCATGTGACTCCCAAATAAAGTTTAGTCCTCTATTGCTCCTGCTAACGTGTTTATTGTGTGTGTGTGTGTGTGTGTGTGTGTGTGTGTGTGTGTGTGTGTGTGTGTGTGTGTGTGTGTGTGTGTGTGTGTGTGTGTGTGTGTGTGTGTGTGTGTGGCGCTCAGGTTGATTGTCATATTATATCTACCTTTGAGAGTGTGTTTTCACATGGTTTCTACTTGTCAGGCCAGTAGGTCATGCATGTCTGTGTGTGTGTGTGTGTGTGTGTGTGTTGTCCTCCTATCTCTGTGAGGACCGCTTTGATGTTTGGACTGTGGACGATTTAGAGGGACGATTTCTGGAAAATGAGGACTTTGGTTAAAGTGGGACAGTTTGGTGTCGTGAACAGCTCCAAATACTCCAGTAACACCGCGCTGATGAGGAAGCTTGTTTGAATAAAAACTCTAATGAAAATGCTAAATGTTTTATCAGATTTCAAAACTCTATTTATCTTGTCATGATAGTGACTTAATCTTATGACTTTCCACATGACCCTTTAAGGAATAAGCTGGTATATTTAATGGACACATGGATGGACTGTCATAGAAGAGACCGGGGTTTACTGTGGTTAGGGTGAGGAAAAGATGGTGGTTCTGATTCAGTGTAAATAAACGCAGTGTTTGGATTCATTGTGTACATTTTCTGTACTAAATCAGATCGTGATTGTTTCCTAACTTTTCTTTTAATCACTGTTTTTAACCTTTTTAAATGCCCTTTTCTTTTGCCTGATGTTTTGATGCATTTAATGGTTTTACGTGAAGCACTTTGAATTGCCTTGTTGTTGAAATGTGCTCTACAAATAAACTTGCCTTGCCTTAAGTGCTGTCACCTTAAAAAAAAGTTTAATAATTCTGTAGTGACAACAGGTGGATCTTTTCTGTTCCAAAAGATCAGACACTTTAGTGGGAAAAATACTTTGTGACAACATGAACCCAGTTGTACTTGCTTGTAATGTATTTTCTGTTGCAAGTTAGCTAACGTAATGTAAAGGAGATGAGGTGGCCTTGAATGTAGCATCAGTCACCTGCTCTTCTATAACAGAAACTCAGCAGACTCTCTTCACTGCTCAGAGAGAGAGAGAGAGAGAGTGTGTGTGTGTGTGTGTGTGTGTGTGTGTGTGTGTGTGTGTGTGTGTGTGTGTGTGTGTGTGTGTGTGTGTGTGCGCGCACGTGTTTATTTTACATTAATTTGCAGCATGTGTGTGTATAAATATGTGTCCATGTGCTGAAGGAGGCATATGGGTCAGGTACCCTGGGACTGCTGTGTGACAGCTGGCAGCATGTGTGTGCGTGTGCGTGCGTGCGTGTGTGTGTGTGTGTGTGTGTGTGTGTGTGTGTGTGTGTGTGTGTGTGTGTGTGTGTGTGTGTGTGTGTGTGTGTGTGTGCGTGCGTGCGTGCGGCAGATGGACTGGTCAGACTGGAACATCAGAGGATGTATACAGACAGTGTCTGCTGTTAACACCACGACGGATGTGATGCCGGTGGAAGTCTAAAGCTTCAGTTTTAAAGGAACTTGATGTGCCATGATGTCCAATTTTCTTGCTGCTTTTTGAATGATCGTGGTTGATTCTGTTGACTGTGACTCAGGAAGATCAAACTTAAACAAAACAGTCATTGATCCCCCCCCCCCCCCCCCCAAAATGTTTTTGCTTTGTTTCAAGATTACTGCTTGGGCCTTCAGGAACAGAAACAAAAGGAGCCTCGAGTGGATGCTGCTCCTTTGAACCCATAACTTTCATCATCATGGGTAAAAAAAAAAAACCTGCCGCTGTATTTTGAATGGTACCAGCCCACTCCCAATGACCAATTGACAGCAAAATGCCAAGATCCAAAGAGGATTGCAGCAGCAGCAATAGTTCCTTACTTTGTAACAGAGTGTGTACTTTATCTTTTTTTGTTTTTGTTTATTTCCTCTTCTGTCATCTATACGAGCACCTACTTGTTGAATCACTATGTGGTTCAGGCTTTTAACCACAAAAGAAAAGCTTCTAAGCTTTCAATGTTTTCTCTGAGAACATTTTGAAACTTTTTTGTTTTAGTGAAATTATTAACTTGAGGTAAAGATTAAAAAAAAAAATGACTGCAAACAATGTCGACTTGAATTGTTATGACAGTAAACATTAAGTTATAGAAGCTATTTTCCACTAATATATATATTTTTTTTCAAACGCTCCTTTAAAATGTGTTATCATTACTTCCTAGTGTCATTAATTCAAATCACAAATTGCCTTTATCGGCAGGTTTGGTTTGGATGCAGTCGTCTGCTCTCTTTCCAGGTGAACGGTGCCAGATAAATATCAGAAGTACACGTGTAACAAAACGCCCTTCGTGTGTAAATCCACGAGAGTGTTTGGTTTCTATTTATCCGGCTAATAAAGACGAGAGGACCTTCTCAGACATCAGATGTAAAGAGTGGAGGGAGGAGGGATGGGGGAGAGGGGATGACAGGAAGTTCACTCCGATTCTTGCTGAGACTGGCAGAAAAATCCTGCTTTTACTGGGGAAACGAAGCTGCCTCCTGAAAATGTTGAATGTCCCCAATATCTTCTCTCCCACGGCTTAGAGAGAGGTGATAAGAAGCAAGATGTGTGTGTGTGTGTGTGTGTGTGTGTGTGTGTGTGTGTGTGTGTGTGTGTGTGTGTGTGTGTGTGTGTGTGTGTGTGTGTGTGTGTGTGTGTGTGTGTGTGTGTGTGTGTGTGTGTGTGTGTGTGTGTGTGTGTGTGTGTGTGTGTGTGTGTGTGTGTGTACTTGTTTGCGTGTGCAGATGAAGCCGTAATGAAAGCCCTTTCTCTTCTTCTTAAAGTGCACATGCTGAACTGCTGCATCCTCCACAGGAACGGTTTGTTTGAAAGAATCAGGTCTTTTCTACGGCGGTTTATTCCAGTCTTTTCTAGGACGTGTGGTCTTTACGATTGAGAGCATAATTTATTGATTTCACGTTCAGACATTGCTCTGTTTTCCCTCTAAACTACAGTATATGTCTGAACTCTTCTTGTACAGTTGCCTGCACTTTCTCTGTGCTCCAGCTTGGTTCTTACAAAAGAACTTTGTCGGTAATTCAAGCAACAGAAAGACAACAAGCGATCACTTCAACCAGTGCTCGTCTCAGGACATTGAATACTGCCATTCTGTCACAGCTCACTGGCATCTCCAAGAGATACACAAGGTGCCTTAAGTTTAAACGTCAAATACCCCATGGTTAGGTTTAGTAAAAGATCATTGTTTGGGTTGAAATAAGTCATTTTTATGTCCAAAAGTTACTTTACGTCTGTTTTGAAAGTTGTTACATTAGGTAAGTACCCATAGACTGTATATAAAAGTGGACAAAGCTTCTGGATCTGTAATGAGGACAATGCAAAAAGTGCCATAAAGTGCAATACCACCGAGAACCACTAGGAGTTAGTTCCAAAAAGTCTATGGCACACTGGCTAGACTCCCATTTAACTCTTCTCATGAAATACAGTCAATCAATTTGTTCCACAAAGTCATTATGGTGTCATTCGCTAAAGTTACTCCTCCTTCTCTACATCTGAAAATAATCCCGTCATTAATTATATTTTAGGACTCAAATAGCACCTCGTCTCTGTTTGATTGACAGGCCTGTGGTGCAGTCAGTTTTCTGCTATGGGTGGGCGGGGCATAGCGTCCTGGGAGATCGAGTCAAATCGACTACTCGCTTCCTCCCAACTCGTCCATATATGGTCACTTACGGCTCCAAATTAGCAAGATGGCGACGGCCCAAAAAAAAAAAAAACGCAGAATGCATCAGAACAGCAGTTCACAAACCAATGGGGGGGATTCACGGTCGGTCGCCGCTTAACAGTTCCGTTACTTAAAAGAAAACCCAGATGACGTCTTTTTTTTTTTTTTTTTCCTTTATGGACCAGAACACCGGTTTCCTGGGTGAAAGTATGGCGTTTCTTCCATAAGACAATCTCCTCCCCACACAGACTACGTCTCCGTTTCTACGCCGTCACTTTGACCTCCTTCTTCAACCGTGCGTAACCCTGACGCCAGCGGCTTTTACAAAACAGCAGGACACGCTGCGAATGAGAGCAGGCTGATCCCTCTCAAAGATGGACAGACAGGTACATTAGAAAACAGGCATAATATAAAGTATAATTCAGGATTCAAGAGCTCCAGTCCAAGTGTAAAGTTTCTGGTTGCCCAGGGAAAAGGGTGGTGGTGGAGGGGAGAGGGATTTTAGAGGACAGGGATCACCACTTCCCTACTGACTCCTGCCCCTGATCCCCCGCCCCCCGAAGAGACGAGGTCAGAGCTGATAAGGCACAGAGCGGGGAGAGAGTATACTTTTTAATCAGCACTGTGACCTTGGCTCGGAGCTAAAGGGAAGAGTGAGCCTAGAACGTCGCTTCATCTCTCCGCCCGTCCTTTCACCCTAAAGAGAAGCGATCTCCCCTGGGGTCGACGGCGAGGGGGCGAGAGGAACGGTGGGGGGGCCCGAGGGAGAAGAAGAAGAGGAAGAGGAGGACAAAGTGAGGAGGAGGAGTGTCATGGTGAAGATTGATGGACGGGCCGAGACTCTGGAGACGGTTGAGGTTTTTAACATGATTCTCCACGCTGCAGGGATCAGTGAAGGTCATAAACTGCTGCTGGATAAAACTGACACATCGCAGCTCTAAGAGCCACCGAAGTCCACAGTTCGTCTCTATTCTCAGAAGTTTCTCGTGTCACCTACGTGTTGAGTGACTTCTGTCATCGTCAGTCCTTTAAAGACAGTTCGTCTTCCTTTCTATGGTCTGTCAAACTCAAATCTACTTCCTATTTACAGTTGCTTTGGCGAAAATAGTAATTACGGTTTATTTAATTACGGTTTACTAAGTGGACGGAGTAAATGCTTGTTTCTCCGTCAAATGTAAACCGTGAATATTGAAGTAAGCTGTACTAAAAGAAAAATAGTGCAGTTTGTAGGGATTCCACTCATCAGCGATGATCAAGTTTAATGAACAAAAACTTCACAACACTGCCACCTGATCAATGAGTTGATGCGCTGTTCATTAAAAGTAATTCATGTTTTACTTTATAAGAATCTGACCAAGTTATCGATGTCTTTTTTCATTTCTTGATTTAAAAAAAAAAAAAAAAAAATTTAAGTTATTCTGCGCAGCTCCGGACGTGTTTGCGATGTGACTGCGTTGGATTTTGTCGACATTTGTACAGAATAAAAGTGTAGTCCTAAAATAAGAAACAACTTTAGTCTCTTAAAGTCTCCCAAACTTTGCGCAAGTATTTTACTGTGCTGTTTTTTTTCTTCTTCTTTTTGCTCAGTCGGTATATTTTCAATCGCTGCCCATTTTTGCTGCTCGGCATCACGTGGAACGAGCGCTTGTTCGGAGGTAACTGATGTCCCTAGTCAAAATACAATTTTTGTCATTTAGAAATGAGATCGAAGAGATGCATGGATCGAGATCACAATTTTAACACTATTCCTCGTATTAAAATCCTACTAAAGATTACAACAAAGGTCTTCACAGCATTCATGAAGTCATGAGATTGCTAAACAGCGCTGCAGACAGCTGACCGAAATTTGTTACCCTGCCAGAAATCCAACCAATAGTTGATCATTCAGGTGATTCATCGTTCAGCCTGATCTCAAACTGCAACCGGTCCGGAGGAAATTCTGCCTAATTAGTCGGGGGGGACGACGACACCAATTTAGGATTAAAACCGTGCTTCAGTCATACATTGTCTGCCCGACTTTAGTAAATCTAACACTACAAATGTAGAGCCACACAAGCAGCTCCGTCCATCCTTTCATCCATCCAGCCATCTATTTATCCCTCTTCAGCTGTAAGAGAACAGCAGCAGCAGAGTGTGATGGGAGACAATTAGCGAGGACACGTCAACACACACATGAAAAGACACAATGATGTGCATCAGCCCCGAGGCCTTTTTGTGTGTGTGTGTGTGTGTGTGTGTGTGTGTGTGTGTGTGTGTGTGTGTGTGTGTGTGTGTGTGTGTGTGTGTGTGTGTGTGTGTGTGTGTGTGTGTGTGTGTGTTCGCATAGGGGGAGTGGGTTAACATGCAGAAAACAGATGTGCAGCATCTCTCACACACATGTTAACAACACACACACACACACACACACAGCTGAGGTCATTGTTTATTTGTATGTTTGTGTGATTTTTCATCCGTGTGTGTGTGCGTGTGTGTGTGTGTGTGTGTGTGTGCGTGTGTGTGTGTGTGTGTGTGCGTGTGTGTGTGTGTGTGTGTGTGTAAATAGACTGGATGCAGGCAGGGGGTTATTTTTCGTGGTGGATTTGTTTTCTGAAATAAACACTGTTGTTGAGTTACTGAAGTAGAAGTAAAGTCTGAGTCTTACTGCAGATTATTCCTCTCTTTCCGTCCGTTCATCCCTCCATCCCTCAGCAGAGTGAGAGAGAGAGAGAGACAGCGGGGAGGAGGAAGTCAGTTTGTATTATCAGTGTGTGTCGGTGCGGGACAGCGAGAAGAACAGCTCGACTAAACCGGAGAGAAAAGACGTCTCTGTTCACTTCTGTTATATAATCCTTGTTCACACACTGAAGCGCCATCCGAACAAGTCCTGTCATTATTACTGAGCGTTAAAGTCTTATTTTCTTGCGAGGAAAAAAAAACAAAAACATCTGACGGCCAGTGCTTAAAACTATCAAGCTTCTCTGCCAGCGCTCTTTATCCGGACTGAGGTGCAACACTGCAGAGCAACAACTAATGTCCAAGAACTTTCCCAGAGGTGAAACTTCCTCTAAGCACACTGGGATTTGTGATTTTCACAGAAAAGTTAACAACAACCACTCTAACAGTTGTCAAGATATTTTACTCCCGAATCGCAAATCTCAACCTCGCGGTGGCAACAGGGACAGAGGTGGAAGATAACATCCCTGACAGATGATGTTTCTGAACGCTTCTTATTAGTGCAAGAAGTCAAGAAGAGGAATCTATTTCGTTATTTTCGTTCTGTCGTGTTTTGCCTTAAAGTTTCAAATGAATTGTTTTTTCATAGTTTTAAAATGACAAAATGAACACCGTCAAAAGCATGTAGAGAGTCACCGGATGGGACAAAAGGTTACTCCCTGAACTCTGACTGTTTTAAAACACTGACCTGGATGAGGCTTTTTACTCGGGGTCAAAGGTCAAAGGTGGAGAGGTCAAAGGTCTGTAAATGAGCTGCAGCATGGAAACAGGGAAGGAGAGAGGAAAGTTTGAAACGACCAGAAAATACACGGAGCGATGGAAAGAGTGCGTGTGGTCGTCAGTAAAACATCACACACGCGCACACACACACACACACACACACACACACACACACACACACACACACACACACACACACACACACACACACACACACACACACACACACACACACACACACACACAAAATGTCCTGTGATTCCCTGAGTAGAGCAAAGCGGTGATCAAGCCTGCAGCCTCAATGTGTGTGTGTCCTCTGATGTCTGTCATTAATTAACCCAGATGAAGGCTTCTCAAGATCTGATACTTGGCTCCATGCGTGTGTTGGAGAGAGAGCATAAGTGAGTGTGTGTATGATGCTTTGACACACTGCATATTTATTAGATCTTACGGTAAATCTCACAGCGTGTGTGTGTGTGTGTGTGTGTGTGTGTGTGTGTGTGTGTCCATGATAAAGACCTTCATTAACAAAGCAGGTAAGAAGTGTGTGTTGAGCACGAGGAGGGATCAGATAAGTTTATACGAGTTGCAGCACCTCGTTATTACATTACATTACATTTCGCTGACGCTTTTATCCAAAGCGACTTGCAATAAGTGCATTTCAACCAGGAGGGTATTGATATTGAGACCACGATCGCTAGAGTTGCAATTGATGATTATTTTCATTGTCAATTAATCTGCTGATTATTCTCTCAATTAACTCACAATTTGTTTTGTCTATAAAATGACATAAAATAGTAAAAAAAAAAAATACATGTTACTGTATTTTCAGTCAAATTTCTTTGATGACAACAAACAGCTTCAAATCATCCTAATTTAACAAGCTGCAATCAGCAAAAAATGTTTGCTTAAAAAAATCAAATAAACCTTTAAAATGAGGACCAAAACAATTATGTGACTATCAAAACAATCGCAAATTGGATTTTCTGCCCGTTGTCTAATTGTTGTCATATCTGTGTGTTGAGTTCAGAGCTGGAGTCGGGACTGTTATAGCCGAGCTTAGCATAAAGACGGGGTTTAAGGAAAACAGTTAACCTGTCTCGATCTCACCAATAGTTTCAGCATGAGTTCGGATTAAAACCACAAATTAAACACACTAAAGTTGAACAGATAAGATGAGAAATTATTAGTTAGCCTCAACTGAGCTGGTACATGCATTTTTGGACTTTATTATAGAGCTAGCTATTAGCTGGATTGAAAAACGGGTTTAATTTGGTTTAAAAGTTTCTCAAAGCTGTTGTTTCACAACATTTAAATGAAAAATGAACTGTTTATCACTGAAATGTGATCGTTTAAATGTTGCTGAAGTAGCAGAAAAGTTTCAAGAATTTGTCAGAGTAAACATTAAAGAATCAAATACCAAAATCAGCTCCATACTGTGTGCATGTACTGTGTGCATGTATCATTACAGTTTGTAGGAGATGACCTTGTCCTACTTCGTGATTGGTGGGCAGTGTTGCCTGAGGATACAGCTGATTGGCTGTCAATAAGCTATTAGGACAACAGGGGCAAAGAGAAACAATGAGGACGATGAGTGATGGAAGCAACAGAGCGGGAATGAGGACGGACGGAGAGGGAAAAAAAAAACAACGGTCTATAGCCTCGCTAGCGTCCCCAAGAGGCTGCAGTTTTTATTACAGCCACAATAATGCGATAACGTAGAGTTTATTGTATTACCGTTAAAAAGCATTGATTCTTCAAATGCTTTCAGAAGCGATTTCTTTAACTTTACCACAGTGTATAACATGCTTTAAAAAAATTATACAATTATTTTCTGGTAACGTTCATGAAATTTTTTTGGAGAACGTTATTCTATCTATAACAACATCATTCTGGGAACCAAAAACACAACAACATCCCACTAAAACATTGCTGAAAAATGGCATTCCTTTAATCATATAATTTTTTTTAAAAGTGTAACTTTGAATTCCTTGATAAGAAGCTAACAAACAGCAGCTCATTAGCAATCAAAGATAACTGGGAGGTCATTTAAAACTGTTGAACACTGAGAATACAATTTCTACCTAACGAATATGCTAAAACAAGACATTGGAGTGGAAACTAATGCTGATACATGCTCAATTGTTGCTAATGGAATTAAATCAGGATGTAATATTGATTTTAGCTAAAAAAAAAAAATTTAAAAAAAGAGAAATTACTAAAAAAACATTTTGCCTTGCATGTGTTATGTTAAAAAAAAAGCTTCCGTATTTGTGCAATTCAATACTGTTAAAATGGCTAAATTTGATGAAGATGGTCCATTATTCATTTCTGGGCTGTTGCTTTGTTGCCTTTTAAAAAGGTCATTTCTGAAGAGCTTCAGAGTGCGGTCACAATAATTTATCCTGCAGCACTTTACGCAAACACGCAAACTCGGTGAAATACCAACAAATAAACATGCATATCGAGACTAGTGTGATCAATGTATGTGACACTGACAAACACATAGTCACTGTGAAGCTCAGGAGCCTCGAGGACACACAGTCCTATAGTGTTTGGTGCCTTACACACACACACACACACACACACACACACACACACACACACACACACACACACACACACACACACACACACACACACACACACACACACACACACACACACACACAAACATGTGGCGCTGTGGCAGGTTGCTTCAGGCCTCAGGCTAAATCCAGAAATAAAGACAATAGAATAAACAGGAGGGGAAAAAAAAAAAAAACAGTGTGTGTGTGTTTGTCACCTCAGGGCTGCCAAGCACAGAAAATCTGTAGGAAAGCCTGACAGACCAGGACCATGTTTGTGTAATAATGTGTATCTGTGTGTTTGTGTATTCCACACAAACACACTTTTGGCTAAAACAATTAATAACAGTTAACAAAAGTGGAGCTGCAGTTTAATGAGGGAACAGGCCCGTCGGTGTGCAGGCAGCCGCATTAATTGCAGCCAACAGGAACGATTTTCTCATTTAAATATGCAAATAAACACATTTATTAGAGTTAATGAGACGGTAAAAAAATAGAAGCTCTGTGAAGTTTGTCTGAGTCACAGTCAACAGTTTGCAGTTTATCTTCAGATTTGATCTATTTCACACGTGCAGTGTTTTACGCTTCGCTTCGTTTGGTCGGGGTTCCGTCGCATTTTATCCAAACAGAACCCAGTTTCTGGTACTTGTTCATTAAATTCTAAATCCAGACTTATCCCGAAGTCCGATGATTCCCAAATGAATTGCACCCGTACTAAAGGTATTTCTAAGGGAGATACATAGAACAATCGCTTTAAATTGTTAGCCAAAAGAATTGGCTAAATGTTTGAAGTAAATAATTCAAAGTAATGAAAAATGTCTAAAATAGCTCAAAGCAATGGATGTAATGTTCAGTTTCCACTAGCGCACATATGCAAACTTGGAAGGACAGCCTTGAACACTGACAGTTCAATTGTATGAAAAAGCAGAAATAAGATACAAACCTACTCATAGAACTGCAGTTACATCCAGTAACTGCTATTTATTTACTTGGTTCCTGCACACCCGTTTCATTTCAGCTCAAATGTACACATTTGCCAGGGCTTTGAGGGTAAGCCTCATTGGATCTGGTTAAGTTTAACTGAACTCAAGTTGTTTTGAAAAACAGCTAAAACTCAAGAAGATTGAAAGGAGATCTGTTTTCAGCTCGTACTGTCTGAGAAAGCAGAAACACTGAAGAGTCGTGAAGCAGCCTGATGTTCACATCTGACACATGTAGCTGTTACGTTGATGAGCTTAAAATATTGATGGGATAGTCATGAAAGTTTAACGGGGAGATGCACACTGCTGAAATTGATTTGACATGATTGACTAGCTTGTTTCACCAGAGACGACTCTTGTTGCGAGAGACATCGCCCGCTGAGTGGTACGACTTCGTCTGACAAATTACGTTTTGCACAGAGCCATTAACCAGACAAAATACATGTTTCATTTGGGCTTGTGTGCGAGTCACAAACAGAGTTAGCATCAATTAACCAGCGTAAATATAATCTGCCCGCTGACCCGAATGCTTTGTACATCAGCCTAGAACAAGAATTAGAGATAAATGGTTTAATAAGAGATGTATGAGTGTTGGAGCAAAGACAATTCAGATTTTTCATAAATCTGAAAGCAGATCCAAAACTGAAACAGCGATAAGAACTCAACCGAAGCGACGGCCACGTAACAGCTACACTACAAGTCTGGGAATTAGGATTGAATGTTTCTTTCGAATACTAGAAAAACACAAATGATTTGGCAAAAGGAAATGAATGCAGCACCTCCACATGTTGTCCGGGTCATTAAGTCCAGTTCTACACTCCAAAATTTACCCAATCCACTACAAACCATTTCACACATCAACATTACTATAAATTAGTGTTCTTGCTTAACTGCACAAAACAATCTGACACTTTTTATTGTTATAACCGGGTAGAAATTATATGCAGATAAGCTTCCTGTTTTATTGCACCTACAAATCCCCAAATTCGTGCCCATTTTCTGCTCACGATTCATGTTTTGAAACTCGAATGTGACCTTGGAGGACTGTGGCCTTTTATTTAACAAAATAAAGTAAAGTTTGACATAAAAGTGCCCTGTGGAGTTTTTATTTTGGTAATTAAAGATCTTTTAAAATGGCAGACTGATAATCTGGACATATCTATCAATAATATTAATCATCTTTTGAGTCTGAGTAACAGCAAGCACTTCTACTGATATTGTCCAATATAGCTCCATCATGGTTAAACACTCAAACCTTAAATGTTGTTTGAAGAACTGAACACAATGAATCAAAGAGAGTAAAATAACTTCAATGACCTCAAAGGCAAGAGTGCTACAATATTTATTTAAATATATCCCATATGAAACATAGCTTAAATGGACATTTTAGGGATCAGTGATACATCACAGTATTTGTGATACCACTACGCTGGCCTGTAGTACTCTTGAGTAAAATTTGAGTATTGAGAGAACATTGATTCAAACTCCAGGAAAGTTTCTGCGTCCTAGTTTGTCCCCGATGACAATCAAACTATTTTGCAGTCCTCTGAACGCTTCGTTAAAAATGGCAAACATCGGATTCAGCCGTTTCCCCTTCACCACAATCTAACTACGATGTTTTACTCCCATTTATTTCCATCTCACTGTTTTTGCTTTATGGTTTTTACGCTGTTCAGTCAATTCAAGCATACACGCAGTTCACATAAGCAGAAGAAATTAAAGTCGCTAAAGTCACGGCCTCCACACATAAACAAAAGGACAAAACACAACTGTGTGTGCGTGCTCCCGGTACATTCAGTACAAGTCAAGGATAAAACCGACTCAGTAGAGTCGCTGCCATCCGCAGTGACGGACGACCTGCCAGAGAGGGAGAGAGACCCGTGTGTGTAGATGATCTAGATGTCGGTGTGTACTGTGAGGGTCGTGTGTGTACAATTTATTATATACAGGAGCCGGGGAGTGTGTGGGGGAATGTGAGGGCCTGGCAGATGCTGAGGGAGGCTTTGATTTGTATAAGAATTGGCATTCTCATCTACCGTTCTGTATCTAACCACAAATGACAATGATTAATTGTATTTTTTGACAATGAAACAAGTTAATTTTGTCCTTCTTAGTGCATTTCTTGGTTAAACTCTCCATTAACTAAACATAAGGGATCCTTATCAGAAATTGTCACTTACGTTATTTGTTTCTGTTAAAAATGGCTGATAAATTGTTGTCAAATTGAGCTTTGATCTTGATGGATTCAGAGATAAAAAGGGTGATTCAGGAGATACAGAGGTTGACCTGATGTTACTTGTTGACTGACATCAGTCTCAGGCATCCGACAGTTTAAACTGCACAGAGAGCGTCTGCTGAGCCGGCGGACCAATCAGAGGCGCCAACGTGTTGCCTCCATCAGACCTTGTTCCCACAGATCAGAATCACGACCGCAGCCGACGAAAGGCAGGCCGCCTCAATCAGCCGGCCAGTTTACAGCACGCTCAGCGCCGTGTCGACCAAATCGCACACTCTTTCTCTGCAGCCCCAAACCAGAGCTCCACGGTCTGCTTTAACACAAACAAAGCTTCCTGTCCGAGGCTCTGGGTCTGTTTCGGCCCCTGTGTTCAGACCTGGGAGAGCTCCAGGTGAGCAAACACGACTAATTTCTACAAATAAACAGCCAGAGATGCAGTTTGGATCAACTGATTAGCCAGATCTGACCAGAACACAGAGCTGCCGCCACCACCACCACCACCATCCAGATGTGAGGAGTTTAGTCTCTTGGTTAAACATTTACTTTGGGGGGGGGGGGAGGGAGATCACAACGGCATCTGGATGTCGTTTCATCCTGTCAAACAGATCTGAGCTGTGAGGCACCAACACGTTTCAGACAAACAAGGTGACCTGCAGATCTACTTTAGTAATATTTTAAAATATTTCTTAAGAGTTTGTTTAAGTTTGCATCAGTTTGGTGGGATTTAACTGTTTTTGGTGAATTGTGGCTGGCAGATGAGTATCTCGAATGCTGTGATTGGGTAGTTTAATCAGAGATTAAATAGGGTCATCAAAATGTAAACTTAACCATGCTGTGTGTTCTCTCTTTCTTTTAGTAGTAGGCTATCTGTCAAGTCATACACTTTCATTATTATTTGTGCAAGTTTTGAGTTGTCCGTCTTTGAGATTTCTGCCTCCAACCCAATAAAATGGAAGAGAAAGAAATCTGTCAAATGTATTTCTGGTTGTATTTTGGTAGAATGAACTTCAAAAGTCGGCTTTTGCCATTGAAGGTAAGTAACAATAGATTTTTTTTTTCTCTTCTTTGTTTAACTGATCCTTTAAGTAATCAGCCCCACGATCTTTTGGGTGTTTTGCGGTGTTATTGCATCCAAATGAGTCTCAAATTTTAGTGGATTTTGACTTCATGTAACATGCAATTATGCCAAACTGAGTCAAAACTGTCTTAAAGAGTTCTAGTCCAGACAGTTTAATTTTGGAAAGTGAACTCATGAGCACATCTGGTAATCAGAAAAGGGTGATGGGTGGAGAAAATTGTGAGGATCAACTGTTTGGCCCTGATTTTGCCCTGAATGCAGCCTACCGGGCAGAGTTTCCATCGAACAAGTTTCGTTTCTGTTATGTTTGACCAAATCAGTGTTCTCAAACCACAAAAATTAATGATGAGTGAACACTTGTGCATATGTGGCCAAGTGAGTAAGTTATTACTGTGAGACAGACTGAAAAAAAATCCAGATCTTTCCTTTAACCAGAGTTATTGTTGCACATCCTCCACCAAAGCTCCACTTCAGGGGTGGTAGATCAGAAAAACAGCACTGACACACAACCTATTTTGTTCTTTATATCTCGTGACCATAATCAATCAAAAATGAGAAACTGCAGAGATACAGAAGCCAAGTCGGCAGAGCAAAACAACTCCTGTTAAATGCTTTCAACCATCTGAATAATGAGCTTCTGTCAAGGTTGCATACAGACCTGTTGGAGGAGTATCAGTCCTGTAAAGGATGTGTGTGTGAGTGTGTGTGAGAGTGTGTGTGTGTGTGTGTGTGTGTGTGTGTGTGTGTGTGTGTGTGTGTGTGTGTGTGTGTGTGTGTGTGTGTGTGTGTGTGTGTGTGTGTGTGTGTGTGTGTGTGTACTGTATTCTGAAAGTAAAAATCTGTGTGTGAAGTGTGCCGAGCGTTTACTCTGCCTCACCTCACATATTAAACACTGTTAATTCTGTTTGTCCTTTGACAACCTGCTGGCAACACATATACTGTCTCTCTCTCTCTCTCTCTCTCTCTCTCTCTCTCTCTCTCTCACTCATACAGACAGGCAGGCAGGCAGGCAGGCAGACAGACAGACAGACACACACACACACACACACACACACACACACACACACACACACACACACACACACACACACACACACACACACACACACACACACACACTTGGCAGTGCTGTGCAGAGGAGCAAGGAATGAATGAAAGAGTGGAAAGTAGCTGGTGACGGTTGAGGTCGATTCAAAATCTGCTGGACAAAAGCCAACACACACACACACACACACACACACACACACACACACACACACACACACACACACACACACACACACACACACACACACACACACACACGCACGCACACACACACATACGCAAGCACGCGCGCACGCACACACCTCAATGAATGAACACCACTCAGTCTTTAGAGGAAAATCAGCAATAAACTTCACAACGCTTTTAAAGGGTCATTCCACTGTTTCTTCATGCTGTAGCCTACATTGATATTACTGCCCGCACGCTACGTTACAGATTTTTGAACCAGCTATAGGCTTTAAAAACTCAGGCTAAGACTCTGCTCAAATGTTGCGGTGATACACAGGACGCAGCCACAATAAAAATCTGTTCTATTTTTGAGAACCACACTGATTCCCTCCAGCCTGAGCGCAAACAAACCAACCGCTTCACGGGCACAATCTGAAAAACCAAACCAAATTCAGACACACACGACCAGACTGATTTCACCAGCGTTAGATTTCATTACGTTGTTGTGTAGGAGATTAACAACGAGATCCAAAACAGATCACCGTTCATTTCTCCAGATTTGTCCTAAAATGTAAAGAGTAAAACTCGATGCACCAGTGGCACCTGACTCCCAAACCAGAATCGCAGTCAGCAGGTAAATCTGGTCATTTTCGCATTTTTACGCACGAAAAGAAAAAGACTTTCTTACCTCGGAGGTTCTGGATCTTCACCACCACCTCAGCAGGCTCCCGCAGACTGCGCGCCAGGTACAAACGTCCCGAATCCCGCTCGATCTGGACCGGCGAGTCAGCATGGGATATGACCTCAAACCACCGCTGATCGAACCTCAGGTCCGGCACCGTGAACACCAGGTCCCCGACTCTGACGTGGTCCGGGACGGTTACTGTGTAGGTCAGTTCCTCGGACAGAGCACGGGGCCTCCGCCGGGCTCTGTTGGACCGACGGACGTCGATGCGCAGGAACACCGGTTCACCTATGAGTGCTACATCTCCGCTGTCCTTCACGTAGAGGCGCAGAGTCACCTGGCTGACCCCTAACAGGGACCCGACTAGCCTCACCTGTCCGGTTTGTGGAACCACGTGGAGCAGGCAGGACTCAGGTGAAGCATAAAAAGTGGCATGTCCGTTCTTCTCCGCGTCACCGTCCTTTGCGTCAAAGTGGGCCAGCTCGGTTCCGAGAGGCGTCAACTCGTCCACTTCAACCGTTTTGTTCCCGCTGGTGAACCGGGGGATGTTGTCGTTCCTGTCCGAGACCTCGACCTGGACGCCAACTGGTCTCCTCAGACACCACGGTGACAGCTCCACTGCCAGCTCATACATCGCTATAAATTCCCGGTCCAGAGCTTTGGCGGAGACCAAACTCAGATGCCCTCGGAAGTCCCGGTGCCGGCGGTGGTGAACAAGCCTAAAATCCGATGCGTAATCCCCCTTCAAGGTGGCATTGAGGTCCGCACCGGGGCAGCCAGCGGATCCGACCGGAATCAGCACCCCATCCACTGCCGTCCCAGCCGGAGAGTTCTCGGCTATTTGGCCGAAGTAGCGCGCTGGATGCCAGGGCTGCGCGGACAGACACACTGGTGACACATGGAGCAGCAGCAGCGGCAGCAAGTGGAGAATGTGCAGGAGAACCCGTCCGGTCACAGCTTTGGTCATGTTTCCATCAAACCCGTTTCACTTGCAGAAGACAGCAACGTGTCCGCCAGAGCCACAAGAGTGTGTCCGTTTCTTAGAGTGATCCAATTTCAAAGGATTTTACGCGTGAAAATAAAAAAAAATCTTTCCAGGAAAGAGCAGTTTCCTGAAATAGGAAATTAAATCATCAAAGTTGATCAAATGTTCCCCTAAAATACTAGAATATTAAATGCTAAATCCGTTTTGATGAATGAATAAGTCCATCTAGAGAGCAAAAGGAAAAAACAGTAATACTATACAATAAACTGCCTTATACCTTATGCTATGAAGCCGATACTCCTCTCTAGTTAATTAATAATTGAATCAAGAGGGACTTTTACGCACAAATAAAAGAATACGTCTTTTCTTCCCCACTGCTTCAAAAATAGAGCTACATGAATACAAGTGGTAGTAAAAATAGCATTCAGACTGTATCTGTATCTGTCTCAGTTCAGTTCAAATATTTCCCAGAGCAGATGCTGCTGATGATGCGCCAAGTTGCTCCAGAGTGTCCAGAGCGTCTCCACCGGAGGATGCATCAGACTAACGGGCACTGTGAAACACAACTGGCTCCATGTGGCTCCGTCGGCACCGCCCTCCGCCCCCGGAGGATGAAACCCAATCACGAAGCAGGAGGAGGTTGAGCGACAGGCAGTGGGACACGCCCACTGACAGGCTGAGTCAGCTGACGGAGAGAGAGAGAGGGAGAGATGTGAAAACAGTGAAAAAAGAGGTTGGTGGGTAACGTGAAACCTTTCCCAATCATGGTCCTGATCAATTTGAGACCAATTTCAATCAAACCTGAGGACCGTGATATTCTCCATCAGGTCATTTACACAACACACAGGTAGAAAATGCAGGTCAGACAGTCTATTATGAAACTGCAATATGTTTTCTACAGATCAACTAAACCTTCTGAATATTCCTTTTTTTTTTTTTTTCTAAATGAAACATTGAGAAAGCAATAAAAGGCTTTCTGTATTACCTCCTGTAGCTTTAATCAGGGGCAATTAAATATTCTATAATTCATTTCACATTTATAATTTCCCATGAAATGAAAAGGATAATTTGCTACAGAGACTAAACCAATCAGAAGCTGGAAATGCTTTTATTGTAGCGAGGATGCATCTTTGTGTGAGCTAAAAGAAGTCGATGCAGAGATGGAGGTAGCTTTCTCAACTGGTGGTTGGCCCGTAATATTACCTTGCTATGATGAAACATGCTACCAGAATTGAGGATTCATAGGTTTCATATCAAAAATCCTTTTTTTATTTTTAATGTCAGTAATTAGTTGTATCTGTCACTGAAACAGCATCAAATGTCAGTTTGGTCATGAGTTACAATAGCAGTGGAGAACCGTAATCTGCAGCAACAGTCAGTAAGAGTCAGTCTGCATTGATGGGGACTGATATCTGTCAGCTGAACACGAGTGGCGTGCCAGTTTTATTTGCCACTTCAAGTGGAACAGCAGCGACATACTAGTAACCAGCAGTGACACCCAACTCAAAATGAACATGTGCCACTTTTTGAAGGCGTGTCAATGTCAAAACGTTGTCTTCTTCCAGCGATGAAACCCAACAAGGCCTACAAACTCAATGACCGTGGAGGTTTGTCCTCTGTTATGGCTCAAGAATATGCGGAGGGAGAGAAGCTTCTGATAAACTGGTAAAAAAAAAAACAACAACAACAAAAAAACTTGTATGACGTGAGAATGCTATGGTAAAGGTTTGGTTTGGTTAGAGCTCAAGGTTTGGGTCAAAAACATCTTTACAATAATAAGGTTAAAGGGTAGGAAAAAGTGGTGCCCTGTTTTAAAGTTCAATGTTTTGACCCATCCATCCACCCCGACCTCCTCCCTATTGTGGCTCTAACATCACCTGCTCTTGTCATTATTATCGTGTCCACTGGGGAGCGCTGTGACTTCAATGTAAAAACCTGAAATGTTGTTGGCATTTACTGAAAAAAAGAATGCCGTTGTCTCACGATCTCCTTCCTACAAGTCGCTTAACAACTATGGGTTGTAATCATAAAGGTGGACGTAGATTTCGGGTGTGAAAAGTGAGGCCAATATGGAAATGCTGTAAAGTGCAATAGCACACTAGCGCCCCCTACAGGGGTGGGCTCCAAAGGCTCTGGCTCCATAGACTCTCATCCAACTTCTCTCATGAAATGCAAAGTTAATATTTTTTTTCCATAAATTATGATGGTCTAATTTGCTAGAGTCACTCCTTATTATTAGTTTTCTGGTGGTCCATCTAAAAAAATAATCCCATTATTTATTAGATATTAGGCCTCAAAAAGGGTTATGTTTGGGGGCGTGTCTGTTTGATTGACAGGTCTGTGGTGCAGTCAGGTTTCCCCTCTAGGTGGTCAAAACTTTCAGGGATTTTTTTTTTTTTTTTTTTTGTATATAATTTTGGCTAAACTGAGCCTTTACATTAATGCCACATTCAGTGGATTCACATGGAAACTGGTCTTCAGTGTTGTGAGTTTCCTGTGAATCCTTCTCATCACATCCAGCCAGTGTTAATGCCTTGCTTTAAAGACTGTCTGCATGTCATTTACCATTTCCTGCCTGCAGTAATGACAGCAGCTGGCAGCAGCGCAATTTATCAGCAGGGATCTTTTCAATAACAGAGCAATTTGCCGAGATCAATATCTTTTTTTTTTTTCCTTTTTTTGCTTCGAGGATTAAAAGTGACGCAAGATCTCATTCTTTGTAGACGTTTTCCTCTGTTAGAGATCAAATCAGGCACGAGTGTGTGTTTGTATCATTCAGGAAATCCCTCTGAAGTTTTGAAAAATGCGAAATTGTCAGCATGTGTTTTTTTTCTTTTCTTTTTTTGATTACTTCATAAAAAGCTAAATGAAAACCATCTCGGGCCTTTGATCACAGACTGGAGGAGGGGAAGAAGCGGGTGGAGTGACGTGATGGTAAATGACACACAGAAGGAATACAATCACTTTAATATCTGAGCAGAGAACTCCACTCAACTCATCCGTCTTCAAACACAGAGGCCAGCGAAGATATTCTGGAGAGAATTTTTAGGCCGAGTGCTTTATTTCCTCAACATCTGAAAACTTTTAGAGATAATTTCACTTGTTTCTAAAAGAGGTCCAAAATGAAACCGGAACATCTGTGTAAGAGAATCCTGTTAAAAACACCATTGAACATTTGTAAACTAAATTCCAGGTTTGTAGCAGAACCACAACAGCTTGTCATGTGGCTCACTCCATTTCCATGTTTTGAAAAATAATCTGATGCCGTTTATGGTTCTTTCTGTATTCTTTCTTTTGTTGAGTTTTGTGTTTTGAATGTACACACTCATTGTTGCGTTTATGATGTGTCCCGTTTTCTGCGTAAGTGACACGAGTTGTCCAGTTTTATATATTTTAAAGGCCCATTTAGGGACGGACATTGCAGATTACCTTAGGCTATGAATGCTGTGGCGTGGCGTGTCACGTACATTTATGCTGCAAACTTGTCCCTATGTAAAGAAACATAAAAATGATATCTATACATTTTAGTTTTTTGCTGCATTTATCGAACACCGTTTCCCATAAGCCCTGCAACGTTCATAAACAGAAAGTCACGGCGCAGCAGAAGAGGCGAGTCCATGATCGAACACTGAACGCTGAGGAATGTAAAAAAAACCTGACATTATAGAGTGCGTTGATGATTGTGACACCAAATAATGATGAAGTTAAGTTCTCACTTTGCCACAGTTGTAGTTAGATTTGACCCCATGATTCAGTTCTGGAGTCTTTACAATCACATCAATCTGCATCCTTTTCAATCTAAAATAAAGCAGCTTTGCTCCATTTCATGAGGAGGTTGTTCTCTTCAAAACATGTCAGGTAGATGTTTGTCCTGGAGGTCACAAGAATCAACTTGACATTTTTGCATTTGAAATTTAGCTATGGTTCTCTGCAGCTTGAGTATCAGCGTGTCACTGCTTCAGGCCTGTTTGTTCCTGCCGATTTGTCTGTGTAGCCTAACATGCACCCAGGCGACATGTTGGCTGCAGCCTCCAATCAATCGGTCACGCTCATCCAAGTTCTCCATCAGGAAACATCCAAACTCAGGAACTCAGTCCGAGCTGGAGAAAAGCTGTCACAACCTCACTGCACAAATCAGGAACGGATAACATGGAGGAAAATGTTCATAGAGTACTAAAATTACATTTTGTATGCGAGTGGCTTTATCATCCAAGTGTGTAAGCTTGGAAATATGCACGTAGCTCCACTGTTGATGTCCCTGAGCGGTGTCTTTGGTTGGTGGATAAAACATCACGGCAGCATGTTGAGTTTATGAATGACTGATGAAACATGTCTCAAGCAGGTAAATCCCTCTTACACCTGTGTTAACATTAGTCATAGCTGAATGGATTGGAGCTGGTTGGTGCCAAAGCCCCATAAAATATTTCAGTCATCCAAACCGCACCAGCTTGAGAGAGTGACACGCTGTGCTGGCTGGCTTCCCGAAGGCACTCCTCTGGCAGTGAACCAGGACAGGTGCGACACATTAAGCTGACGATCATTTCTCAGCAGTAGTAGACAAAGAGCCCGGCTCAAACTTTATCTTAATTTAAAAAAAACTTTAAATCAAATCAAAGTCTGTATCATCAAAAACACCTTTGAAAAAGTGACGGCTGGATTAAATGTACTCGATTAAAAAAAAAAAAACCCTGTCCTTAATCTCTCTAAATGTCCTCACATTTTTTAAATAGTCCTCACTTTCCAGAAATGGCATAGCATGGCATTCTCTCAATAAATGCGCTCTCGCTTGGCAAAACTGTCCTGACTGGCCCCGCCCACCAATTGCAAAAAACCTGACTGCACCACAGGTCTATCAATCAAACCAACACACTAAAATTTAAAAAAAAAAAAAATTCTGAGGCCTAATATCTAATTAACGATGGGATTCTTTTCAGATGGACCATTAGAAAACGAATTAGAAGGAGCGACTTTAGCCAATGACACTATAATGACTTCGGAAAGATATAATAATTTAAAAAAAATGATTGTCTTTATATTTCATGAGAGAATTTGAATGGGAGTCTGTGGAGCCGGGGCCTTTTTGGAGCCACACTCTAGTGGCCATTGGTGGTATTGCAGTTTAAGACACTTCCACATTGGCCTCATTTAGGAGACCCACAGGCTGCGTTCACTTTCATGTACAGTCTATGGTTCCTGTAAGGGATAGGTCGGGGGAGGTTGGATGAACGAACATCGGTGGTCACACAGCAAATATCAACATGAATTTATTTTAGGTAATGTAAATAAGTAAACGTATGTAGCGTACGTAACTAAGGTAACATACTTATCCAAACCTTGATTTTTCCCAAACATAACCACGTGGTTTGGGTGCATAAATCCAAGGTACCTTATGGCTATGTCTGAGATACCAGCAGGGTTTGTTGGACAGTCACGACACATGGACAGAGGCCAAAAGCAAAGAATTAGCCAAGAAAAAAAGTAAACATCTCAAAGGACAGGTGATGTCTTTCATTGAGGTAAATTACCATCTCAGACATTACTGGAAACTGTACAGTATTCACCCATAATGCTCCACAGCAGGCCTTGGCTCCGTTACACTCACTGATGATGTATGTTTTTACCCAGAGGCAGCTTTACTAAATATACCCATTGTACCACACACACCTTGACAACCAGCGATCACACTGGGCTCATTTCATTATGCCGCATGATGGGATTTCACCACATGCAAACGAGTTTAATTAAGCCGAAATTTATTAGTCAGTGGAGTGTGAGTGAATGGATATGTAAATGTGCAGCGGCGTGGAGGAAAATCAGATCACATGTATAATAGGATGGAAGATAAAGAGGTTTAATAGCACGGCGGTGAGCTTGCAGCGTGTCATTAACCGCTAAATAGATGACGCCGTGTAAACACGATTACCTCCGAGCTCGTCGAGACGGGATCAGCTGGGATCATTTTCACAATGAGGGATGACAGTGAGAAAAATCATAAAGGTAAAATGAAAGATCCCATCTCTCTAAGAGTGTTCGTTTTATCAACAAGTTTCCTCTTAAAGTACACAATCGTGTTATCACGATTCTTCCCGTCTCTCCTCCTCTCCTAGAAAGAAAAGAAAGAAAAAAAAAGTTAGTGAGCTGTGATGAAAGGGTGGACTGAATGGTTTTGACAGGACATTCGACACCGTCATCTCGGTCACACTGCTTCACTGTCGGCCTCGACTGCTGTGATTTGGCTTCAGTCATCTGTCAAATACAGAGGAGGGAGCAGGAGGTGGAGGAGAGGAGGCTGATGGTTTAAAAACCTCACACTGTGAAGGGGAAAAGTTGAGAAGGTCTATAAAAACACGAGATATTTGAGATTCTGATTTGTTTGAAAGACAAATCAAATCGTTTCCCCTTTCGGTCCGAATTTGATTGACAGTTCATTAGAAGCACATCAAATGATCACTAACTGCATGGCCTTCACTGGATTGTGTAGTAAAAGCTGTCCTACACAGTATGTAGCTCAAACGTACCAAAGTATGAGTATTTGATTCAATACATATACTAAATAAATCAATAATTTACTTTGTCTCATAGACAATGTGAAATTTGAGACGCAGTTAATAAATATCTATAATATTTTTACTGTTATTGTGATTTTCTACACGTCTACCCATGAGGGCTGCTCCCAAATAGTTTTAGTCCACCGAGCTTTCATTTGTTGTTTAGTTGCAGGAATCTCAAACTGTACCTTGTCAGAAACGCTATAAACAACTTACAGAAACGTGTTATTGGACACGTTTTTGCATTTAGGAAGGTGGCCTAGTGGGTAACCTGAAGGTGACGAAGGTGGGAAGTGAGAGACTTTCACGTGTGGGACGTACCATCAGCAGCTAACAGCCGTAGCCACCGTGAAGTGCATGCCAACAGCGGCAATTATTATTATTATTATTATAATTGCTGTAATCAGCTTTAACGTGTCCAGATGAGCCCAAGTTTCAGTGTAACAGAGATCCAAATGTCGTGCATCGTGTTCCCTGCTCCAGAAAAGGGCACAAAGTCTCGAATCATGCAACTTCCTCATCACTGCAGAGTTGGCCCGGACAGTAAAGGCCAGTTAGCAGCTGAGAGCCAGACGAGAGTGCAGACGGTACCGCGCTTAGATCAGCGCATCTGAAAAGGCAACACATAGGAAGCAATAGAAAAAAGCTTCGGCTGTCTGAATTGCATGAACCATCCACCTTCTCTTCCTCTCTTAGTCACTCGCTCTCAAATGCACACACACGGGAGGCTGCAGGTCCTCTTATGACCTGGCTGCAAATAATCTGCTGGTAGCCGAGACACGGACGCTATTAGGCACAGATATAATATGATGTGCTGAAATAAATTAACAAAATGTTCAGTCCCCGTGCTGGTTGCTACGACACATCACTGCTTTAACAGGCGTCTCGCTTTATGCGCGCACTTTTAAAAGTTATATTTTAAAAGCTCACTATTATGGTTTTATATTTCTCCGTAATGTAGCTCATTATTTTTTTTATTTTTTTTTTTTATCAGTCCTGGAACTCAAACCATTTTCTGAGGGCACAAAAAGTTCATTATTTATTATATATCTTAATCATTATATATTAATACGGAACAGTTGGAACAACTAGTCAACTGTCGGCTCGAACTAATGAACATCAGTAGACTAGGAGAATCGTTAGGAGCAGTTTACTCATTAAAAAAAAACTCGTTAAAATCCATATGAGCAAGGTCAACTCTGCCCTGTCTCTTATCTCAGGAGATGTCTTTGTGTTGCTGTCTGCATCTTTGTGTCAACTCTTCAGAGGAAAATCTTAGCAGGGAATTGTTAATGTCATTTGTGAGGGGACTCGGAGAAGTAATAATACGACCCCTGATAAGAACAAATGCCACACTTGATGTCAGCTAAATGGCAGAGAAGGAATGCTGCTCTCACAGATGGACTGAGGAGACCACCAGCAGGTTTGTTGGAGGTGGTGAGGTTCACAACATGGACGCCACCCATCACCTCCTGTGACCTACATAGACATGAGCATAGATCTCATCCGGCTTGTGAGATGCATCTAATATCACTGCCATAATAAACAGGTGATCTGGTGAAATAGTAAAAGAAAAGAAAAAAAGCTGACTTTTGTGCTGATTATTTGTGGAATAACATTTCACAGATGAGACGTTTTCTTACAATATTTTACTTTCCTAAGAATTTGTAAAATAGGTAATCCCTCTGGTAAACTAACATGACTATATAAAAGTTAAGATGACTATTGGGTGTCTGTTTTTGTTAAGTATTTAATTTCTTTAAGTGCAAAAAGCCATAATATAAGTTTATCACAATGTGTAACTGTGACACTGCAAATCTACACAACCTGCTGATACACTGTATGTAGTGTAGTAGTATGACTTAAGGCATAATTGAAAAAAAAACATTTATAAGAAATGTAATTCAAGTAGTTACAGTATATTTAAGTAATTAAGTGTAATTGAGTTGTAAAGCCTGACAAATTGCATATCTTAGTGCTTGTCTGTTATATATGTTGTAATTATGTCTTTTATCCAGGTTTTTATGTATTTACTTGCCCAATTATCAATAGGTTGAATAATGGAAGTAGGGGAGTAAAAAAGTTAAAAAAAAAAAAAAATACTTTTAACTGTTTATATATGGTAAGTACTTCTTAAATATTTTTTTCATTGAAATATAACAGTCACGATCTAGAAGATGTATTATTCTAGTATGAAAACCTGCCCAGCATCATGTATCATTAGTACATATCCGGCATTTGTAACAAAATTGGTTGAAAATCCAGCAAATTGGGATTATGTTATGGTGGATGGACCCACAGCTTCCCTGCGCCAACGTGTCAGTTGCTGCATCGCTGCAATGAGCCGCAGCGACCTACAGTATGTGAAGTACAGTGGGTACGGAAAGTATTCAGACCCCTTTAAATTTTTCACTCTTTGTTTCATTGCAGCCATTTGCTAAAATCAAAAAAGTTCATTTTATTTCTCATTAATGTACACTCAGCACCCCATCTTGACAGAAAAAAACAGAAATGTAGAAATTTGTGCAAATTTATTAAAAAAGAAAAACTGAAATATCACATGGTCATAAGTATTCAGACCCTTTGCTGTGACACTCATATTTAACTCACATGCTGTCCATTTCTTCTGATCCTCCTTGAGATGGTTCTACTCCTTCATTGGAGTCCAGCTGTGTTTAATTAAACTGATTGGACTTGATTAGGAAAGGCACACACCTGTCTATATAAGACCTTACAGCTCACAGTGCATGTCAGAGCAAATGAGAATCATGAGGTCGAAGGAACTGTCCAAGGAGCTCAGAGACAGAATTGTGGCAAGGCACAGATCTGGCCGAGGTTACAAAATAATTTCTGCAGCACTCAAGGTTCCTAAGAGCACAGTGGCCTCCATAATCCTTAAATGGAAGAAGTTTGGGACGACCAGAACTCTTCCTAGACCTGGCCATCCAGCCAAACTGAGCAATCGTGGGAGAAGAGCCTTGGTGAGAGAGTTAAAGAAGAACCCAAAGATCACTGTGGCTGAGCTCCAGAGATGGAGATGGGAGAAAGTTCCACAAAGTCAACTATCACTGCAGCCCTCCACCAGTCGGGGCTTTATGGCAGAGTGGCCCGACGGAAGCCTCTCCTCAGTGCAAGACATATGAAAGCCCGCATAGAGTTTGCCAAAAAACACATGAAGGACTCCCAGACTATGAGAAATAAGATTCTCTGGTCTGATGAGACCAAGATTGAACTTTTTGGCGTTAATTCTAAGCGGTATGTGTGGAGAAAACCAGGCACTGCTCATCACCTGCACAATACAATCCCAACAGTGAAACATGGTGGTGGCAGCATCATGCTATGGGGGTGTTTTTCAGCTACAGGGACAGGACGACTGGTTGCAATTGAAGGAAAGATGAATGCGGCCAAGTACAGAGATATCCTGGAAGAAAACCTCTTCCAGAGTGCTCTGGACCTCAGACTGGGCCAAAGGTTCACCTTCCAACAAGACAATGACCCGAAGCACACAGCTAAAATAACAAAGGAGTGGCTTCGGAACAACTCTGTGACCATTCTTGACCGGCCCAGCCAGAGCCCTGACCTAAACCCAACTGAGCATCTCTGGAGAGACCTGAAAATGGCTGTCCACCAACGTTCACCATCCAACCTGACGGAACTGGAGAGGATCTGCAAGGAAGAATGGCAGAGGATCCCCAAATCCAGGTGTGAAAAGCTTGTTGCATCATTCCCAAGAAGACTCATGGCTGTACTAGCTCAAAAGGGTGCTTCTACTCAATACTGAGCAAAGGGTCTGAATACTTATGACCATGTGATATTTCAGTTTTTCTTTTTTAATAAATTTGCACAAATTTCTACATTTCTGTTTTTTTCTGTCAAGATGGGGTGCTGAGTGTACATTAATGAGAAATAAAATGAACTTTTTTGATTTTAGCAAATGGCTGCAATGAAACAAAGAGTGACAAATTTAAAGGGGTCTGAATACTTTCCGTACCCACTGTATCTCCAGGTATACATCTACAAACAAGAAGGCTCGTTTCTGTCGAACCCTGCTATACAACCCAAATGTCATATCAGCACATATTCCCATGCCACACGCACAAACACACTCACTACCCTGTTTCTATTGATGTCAGTCACTATGGAAACGCCACATCCAAGCTAAAAACAAACACGCAGCAACAACAACAGAACACAACGTCTTGTGACAGTTCTCATTACTCCGATGAGCCGAGTCTTCAAAGGCCAAACCTGCATGCCTGCAAATACACAAGATGTGATGCTCCTGTCTAAGATTTAAATATTATGATGCCAAAAAACATCTAAAACTATTCACAGATGTCCTGCTTAAAATGATTCAGTTTATACATTGAGAACATTAGAAGATTAGGGCCCATTTTTTTTTTCTCCGAATCAGAATTGTTGAATGGCCACACGCGTTAAAATCAAATCTTTTGGGGGGGGTTTTAGTATTTTAAAGGCAACCAGAAACCAACATGTACACTAAAGTAAAAAATGAAAAAATGCAGAATCAATTAAACAATTGGCAGAAATTAATAAGCAACAACTGTCTGACTGTTGGCCACACATAAAGCTTTTTTTTTTTTAATGTCATGTATTGTGTTGTTTTCAACTAATCTGACAGTGTACTGAACAATTGATTATGAAAAGAAGTCAGTTGTTAGATCCCGATAGACAAAATAATTATTGAGTGCAGCCTTACAGTACTTCTACTGACAGAAAAAAAATTGATGTAATTCGATAGTCTTCTTATTTGAGACAGTGTCCCTCTCCAAAATCAGGGCTGCAAGTTGGAGGACCCATCAGGGTTGATTATTTAGCGGCGCGCATTTCTAATACTTGTTATTAATCAAATTATGTGGGCCTAAATGATTAGGATTAAATGTGACTTTTGGGCCACCGGGGGTTCTGGGGTTCCTGAGCAGGTGCCCGCATTGACGGATACTTTATATCACACGCAAAGGTGTATTTACAAGTGGTCAGGGACGAGCCTTACGCAAAACAGGAACAAATACTGAAAAGGGTATATGGGATGTAATCAAAACTATTACTGTGATAAATGAGTAAGTATCACAGAATAATATCAACACATGCCGTTTAAATCTGTCCCGTTGAATTAGTTTGTCCAACTTCACCACACTGAGGTAAAGTTAGGTTAGTTTCAGATCAGGCCGAGTCGGCCGTCATCCTCACACTCGTGCACACACAGTCAGGACAGGTGGTTTAAATTAAGAGGAGGAGGAGGAGCGAGAGGAAGGTTAGCGACAGTTATTCCCTATCTGTCCAAAATGTCACGCAGCAATCTGAGAACCATCAACCTGACCGACGAGTGAGGAACACATGTCAGTGCGAGTGTGTGTGCAGCGGATGAATAACAGGCGCCGAGTGACAGTTTAAATTGAGCGGTATTTCCCTTTAAGTGCGGGGCCGCATCTCCCTGCTGGAGGTGAGCGACGAGTTTCTGACAAGACACAAACTGCGTGATTACTACCCTCTGTGTCGGCACGCACACAGACACACACACACACACTTAAGAGCGGCAGCAGTAATCAGCATACTTGATGTGTAAAAAGGAAAAACTGGCAGAGTAAAACACTTGATGGTCGTTCAACTCTTCACTGTTGGAACAATACCCCCCCTCCCCCCTCACACACACACACACACACACACGCACACGCACACGCACACGCACACACACACACACACACACACACACACACACAGAATGGGTTTTTGAAGCTATTTCCACTCTGTCTCTAATAATGGTGTTTTTGAAAGAGCTGTCAATCAATTGGCGCCTTCTCCGCTCCTCACCTACAGAGTACAAGATATGAGATTTCCATGTTAGTTTTCTCCACAAAAATAACTTTTGTCAGTTTGTTTAGATGGACTGAATGGAAATGTGAAAAAAATAAATAAATAAATAAAAATATTTTTCTGTGCCACCACAATGTTTTTAAATAGGATGCAGAAATTAAACCAGACTTTGCCTCACGCTGAGTTTTCAGAAAGTCTGGTGAACATCTGCTATGAACTGACTGAGCCGAAGTGGATGCAAAAAGAACTACAACTTCAGTGAGTGTTAAGTACCACAGGCCAACTGGCTACTCATCAACAAGGAGATGCAGACAAATTTTGAGTCACACACTTTGTCCACATGATTGCGGGGGTTTGCGGAGGCACTCGGAAACAACACACCTCGAAAAATGCCGCAACAGCGTTTCATAAATACCTACCAAGTACCGTCTTGCTTTAAGACATCTTTTACCAAATCTGCAACACGTAAGCTGCCACGAGATAATGTCCTCTACTTATAAATGGAATACTTTTAACTCATTAAAATGTCCATATTTGCTATATTCGGGGGTGCAGGACCCCTGTCCGTGATTATGTGAAGGGTGCAGTCAATAGCACGGGAAAGAAGACCAGGGAGAGATTCAACTTTTTCTGCAAATGTGCTGAGTAAGCAACTTTTGTTAAAATAAAGGCACTGTCTTGGAAGACACGGTTCATTTCTCATCTTACACTGGTTGGCCTAAATGACATTCTGTGGACTTTCAGCTCTGCACTCAACACACAGCTGCTTTGCATGAATTCAGTCCATGTGTTTGTCATGTGTGTCCCGGTCCGAAAGCCGCGCTGCGGCAATAAGAAGTGAGAGAGCGTGCGACCCCCTCTGCAAACTTCACCTCTGGCTGTAAAGCACAGAGTGCGGTTCATTACTGACACTGTAGCAAACACCAAAAGCACTGGAGGCCAAACACGAGACAAAAAAAAAAAATCCTCTTAATGCATCTTTATATCTAAACCAAGAGTTTAAATATCCTGAGACAACCAATTGTGACTGTAGTATTCAGCTGTTCACTAGTCTACTTCAAACTGCTGCGCACCATCAGCACAGAGTTGAACATCAGTCCAAACCCAGAGCATCTGTATCAGCTGAGGAGCAGGAAGTGCCCCTCCGATAAACCGTGAAGCATGCAGAAATCCAGCGCTGCGGGCCCTCTCTGTTTTTTTTTGGGGGGGGGGGAATGACAGAGTCAGTAGATTCTATATTAAGAGCTTCTCCTCCGACAGTCAGTGTTCCTTCCCCCATCTCATCCCTCTCTCCTCTGCAGGCCGTCCTGCTGCTGTCAACATCAGCCTGGGCTGAGATATCAGGCTGATGGCTGTTTTTAAAAAATCTGATATCAGCCAGTCAGTCTGCCCCCGATACGTTCTTAAAGACTCTTTTATTTTTTTTTTTTTTTTATAAATACTTTACAAAACCTCACATCTATTAAAATATAATACATTTATCCTTATCCAATGTGACAGGCACAACAGCACAGAAGATATGCCACAAAAGAGCAACAACAAAAAAGGAAGGTACAGATGAGCCGACTGAGGGTTGAGTGAGACCGTCGATGACTTTAGTCCAAAAATCTGAATCTTTTTCCTTTCAAGAACCAGTAATTAGCTCACATTACTGGCACAGACATGACGTGACTGAGAAGCTTTTTTTTTTTTTTTTTACCTCAGTGAGCCTTGATGAGAAGATCAAAGGATGTCCGGATTATTCATTTCGAACTGGGCTTAATTTCAAAGTGAAAGACATTTAGGTTATATATCGTATTTTTTACCATACAGATGTTTGTTAGTCTTTGTTTCCTGTATGAGGGAGATGTTCAAATGGATATAGGCAGATATCTGTGCGTTGAGAACCAGCTGAGTTCATGTCTGAACGTGGTTAGCGTAGTTTAGCATAAAGAGTAGAAGCCATAGACGGTATATAAAAGTGGACGCAGCTTCCGGGTCTAAAAAAAAATGAGGCCAACGCGGAAGTGCCTCAAACTGAAATACGGTTCATATAAGTTCACATGGCGCTGTTAGCTAAAGTCGCTCCTTCTCGTTCGTTTTCTGGCGCTCCATCTGAAAATAATCCCGTCACTATTTAGAATACAGGCCTCAGAAAGACGTGTTTTAGAGAGGCGTGTCTGTTAAGTTTCCACTATAAATTCCAATTGAGTCAGCTCGTCGCCAGCTTTTCCAAATACAGCCCCAAACCACCCCCAACTGGCAAGATGGCTACGACCCCCCCCCAACCTCCTTCCTGTCTCGAGCCATACGGCGTCACCTGACTTCCTCCAACACTCCTGTCATAATTACTTTGGCCACTAGAAGTCGCATTGTAGGTGCAGTTTGTCCCGACTGAAGCATGATTATGGACATAATGACAGCTGCCAAATGCTACTTAACAGTCCTTTAGACAAAACAAATATTGTCTGGGAGACTTTGGGCTCCTTGTAACTGGGATGGGCATTTCTCACTATTCAATCAATTAAGTAATTAAGAAAATAATCGGATGATTAATCAATAATAAAATATCTGTTGCAGGAGCCATTTTTCGGCATTGAGTACTTTTACTTGTAATTACATTTTCCTGATCATAGTTACATAATTTATGCAAGTAGGATTATAAATACAGGACTTCTTTATGTAATTATGAACAAGTACTTTTCCTTCATCCACTACTGGTGAAAATGAACAAATATGATGCGGAGTGTCGCTCTTCAAGAAAAAGGGATTCCTGATCACAGACGAAACATCAAAGACTGTGGATGTTAAACTGCGTCTCTCTTTGATTGTACAATTCCTCACTTCGGCTCTGCTATTTGTCAAATTTCTCTCAATAATCAGCTCTTTTTCTTTTTTTTTTTTTTTTTTTTTTACCCACAGACCCAGTTTTCAGCAGCGCTCAGCGCCGTGTGGAGCTGCAGGGCCCGCAGGAAGCTTAATGACCGTGGCCTCTCACTCCTGCCGGCCGCTGTGACTGGCGGTCTGACGGCTCTTGATGAATGACGTTCTCCGCCTCGACAGACTGAAACCAATGCCAGGCGGCGGGAGGCGATTCAGCTGCTCAACATCAGCCCTCCTTCCTCTGAGGCCCCGTCGCTGTAATGAGCCCGCCGCTCGGTTCAGTGGAGGGCCACAGGGGCCGAGGCCGGGTGATGAGGGCCGAGCGTGACAACGTGATGGAGCGCGAGCGGCAGAGCTGGTGCGTAAATGAGGGAGAGGGGCATGTCACCGCTGTCAGGAGAAAAGCTCATTTCTCCAGGTTTCTCTTTCTAACCTTTGTCCACTGAATCTAGTGCAGCTCCATCTGTCTTCTCCTGCTTTATATTCACACACTTTCACAAACTGGAGCTGCTGTGGGTGTTGGTTGGTGTTTCTGCTCTACAGACTGAACATGTGTGTGTGTGGGTGTGTGTGTGTGGAGGGGGAGGGGGGGTTTACTAATGCCAAAGGAAAGCAGCTGAATACTTCATAGTTACAAGCAGCCCAGACTGCAACGAGGATTCATCCATGAATCATTGATATTGACTTAAAACTTAATTTGTATTAACTATGTTACATTTTCAAACATATCAAGGCAGCGATTACTGTCAAAAACAATTCTGCTTGAAGAAACACGCACGCTCACCATCTCAGTAATGTTTGTGTAAAAAATAGTGACAGTCAGAGTCGCAGTGGAAAGATTTACGACGGTAAAGAGAGCGTAGCCATTTTGCTATTTTGGAGCCAGAAGTGACCATATTTGGACGAGCTGGGGATCCACTTGGAAATCCAAGGACGCTATGCCCCGCCCACCTATAGCAGAAACCTGACTGCACCACAGGCCTGTCAATCAAACAGACACGCCCCCCCCCCTCCTCCAAACAAACCCCTTTTTGAGGCCTAATATTTCATTAATGATGGAATTACCGCCAGAAAACGAATATGGAGTTACTTTTGCAAATGACACCAGAATGACTGGTGAATGGGCGTCGTTGGAGCCGGACCCTTTTAAGCCAACCCCTGGCGGCTCTCTGGTATTGTAGTTTAAAGGCACTTCTGCCTTGGCCTCATTATTCAGACCTGGAAGCTACGTCCACTTTTACATACGGCCTATGGTTAACACAGTTTGCTACTGAGGGGAACAAATTCGTCATTTGTTACGACTTGAAAGTTTTGTGTGCACTCTATCCAAACGAAGCAAATGTGCAGTTCCCACTTCAACATCGTAAGAAATATGTTTTGCTCTGAATGCTCCGAGTCTATCTATAGGTATTCCTGTTTGTCTTGACGACCTGACAGCTGCACACCTCGGCCATTAGCCACAGAAGTCCCACCATCCTGGCATGAAATATTCTCATCCTTGAGGGCCGCTGAGCTGTAAAACATCTCTGTCGTCGACATACAGTGTCACTGCTCGGACCATCAATTCTTCCCCATCTGCCCTTGACCAGCTCAGACGCAGAACTCTGTGACCTCTGAGAAAGAGAGCCAAACGATTAAAATCCCAACTGTGGGGTACAAAACACCAATGTTTCCTGCCAGCTAATCTGATCTCCTTCTTAACCGTCTATGAACGGACAGAATCCGATTTTTTTAATTTATTTTTTAGTCCTCCTTATGGCTGTTAAGTCCAATATTAACTCTCATTTGAAATGTTTCTGGTCTCTGCCTCTTCAGCTGCTAGATGCTCAACTTTACTTGTAAGATATGTTTTTTTGGAACGCGTATATCGGCTGATGAAAACGCTCGGAACAAGACAACAAGAGTTGTGCCACAAAACTAAAACGAGGAGCTAAAAGAGAAGTCACTGCGAGTTCATCAATACAACAACTGCTTTTATAAAGATGAGCGCAAACATCAAGACCCCTCTCAGATCATGAGAATGACCGTGTGTCAACGTCGCATGTCGAGGTCTGGGGACTATAAGATTAGAAGTGAACAGTCAGTTCTTGTAGCCAACGTACTGGATGCAGAAGAAAAGGCACAACCAGACTCGACTTCAAGAGACCCATAGATGGTTAGATCTGAACGGAGAGAGACCACCGACACCGGCAGTTTTATCTCCTGGTACTTATTCGAAATAAACGTGTTATTTACGTCAACGAAGAACCCCTCCATTTTCTTCCTCACTTCATAGGTATATTCTCTCTCTCTCTCACCTCTGAACGCACCTTTGAACGCACCTTTTTCTCCCGCCGTGACTGATGTGTCGTACATGGTCTTGGTTCGGAGCGGAACCGTGAAGTCTTCTAGTCGCAGCATCTCTTCAGTGGCCGAGCTTGTGGGGCGGGGGAGGGGGTGATCCCGGTCAGCAGTCCTTGCAGAGGAGGGACGAACCGTTAAAATGATGACAGGAGTTGGTGGATGCGGTGGAACGAGTCTGATCTGGGGTGGCTGCCGTTTCCCTTCAGGAGGTCAGAGTTCGTTGCCTCATCAGCGTGTGTTACACAGTGTATCTACTGTTTGTGTAAAAAGGGAAAAAAAAAAAGTTGATTAGAGGAGCTTTAGATGTGTGCCAGCCTGAGCTCCACACAAGCAGTAAATGTGGGCCCACCCAGGAGCTCATCCATCTGTGACACACTGCTGTTTGTCTTGGCCTTCCTCTGCTTACAGCCACTTGGAGTCTTGCATGACAGGTTAAAAAAAAAAAAAAAAAAAAAAATTCAGCTCCCATACCAACACTCCTGCACAGATCTGGATAGACTTACCTTCGCTGTCAAATTACAAACAACAGCTTCTTCGCAAATGACTGCGGTCACACAAAAATCCCATTTGGGCAAAAGGAATTAAGATGCAGTTTGGGAAAGAACACGGATGTTATCGCTGTGGGTTTTTTCGATGGGGAACACGACGGCGGGTTTAACTCGGGGATCGTAAAACCCTCAACAGGTTACACGGCTGAAGGAAAGGGAAAAAAATACAGAAATTGCAGCTTCACTCTTTCGACTCTCTCGCAGCTTATTATGTTTCCACGCGGCAGTGGGTTTTTATTGTCCTCTGTAATAAAAAATGATAGCCTGTTATGTCCAAAAGAGCCTCAGACATTCACGTTAAAAGCCCCAACAATCAAACACACACACAAAAAAAAACGCTTTTCCGTCAATAACTCCCAACAAACCGGAGAAGGATTAATGTTCCTGTTTTATGGCCGCTGTGTTTGGAGTGTTTAGTTTTGCCGTTGCAGGGCGGCCGGGTGGGTTTTAGGGGCCTGAATTTAAAAGCACCTTGAGCGCCTGCGGACAATAAGAGTGATCACACAATTATGTTTTGGAGTTTAGTGGAAATTGGTTGTTGTGCGTTTTACGATAAATGTGTTTCATGTCCTCGATCCAAGGCTGTTAAAACGGGAACTTCCATTACGCAACGTAAAGGGATTAAACCGAGAGCCGTTAGCTTCACTCTTCAGTAACCACCACTTACATGTATGCATGCTGTCTGACATTGAAAATAGATTTACCGTGCGCTTACATTACATGGGACTTTACATACGTGTGCCTATGCAGCTGGTTTTTTTTTTTTTTTAGAGCTGTTAATGTGATTGCAACAACATTGGGACTCGGATTCCTATTTGTTCTCATGCGAGTGATTTAAGAGGATTTGTCCCTTTTCTTGTTCTTAGAATCTAGTCCCGGTCTATTCTGTCAGTCGTGTACTAGATAGCAGGGATATAAAATACACGAGCAAATGCATTTTGGGGATATTTGTTCTGAGCCGACATGACGGGTATTTGCAGTAAGAGTCTCTTCAGTGGTGTCAGGAATGTCCATCAAGGACAGACGTCCAAAAATGTATTCAGAAATCATATACAACTTCGGACTATGAATTCGATCATTATGAGGGTGCAAAGTACTTAATTGTCTGATGACAATCTTTTTTTGCACAATCGTTAGAATAGTTTTAGTTTATCTGTGTAAAAACTGCAGCATTTAACTACCAGAAATATCCTATTTCCATGTCACTTTACGCCATTTAGATTTCGAACAAAATGTATTCATATTCCATTTGTACATTTTGGAAAAAGCCACTGGGACCATTAACACTTTAACAGCATTTATTTAGACTGAGCTTAGATGATTTTTTTTTCCTCATTTTGACGGTGGGTTTCAACTACAAATTACTTTTTATTATTTATAACGATCCTGATACGTGGCTTAAATATTATAATATTTGGTGACAAGTACATGTATTGGCTTAAAGAGTAAAGACGAGTCCAAATTCACTCACTGCAAAACAAATATCCCGTTCACCGTGTTACATTTATGCTTAGAGAAAATCCGACTTGAAGGATAACTTAAATCACTCGTAGCCGCCACATGTAAGTACTTAAGAAAATCTACCGTTCAGTTTTTAAATATGAAAGTCATCATTTGAAAAAAAAAAAAAAAAGAGCCTGACAAGCTGACATCTGAATAAATGGGTCTATACGTGTGTGTGTGTGTGTGTGTGTGTGTGTGTGTGTGTGTGTGTGTGTGTGTGTGTGTGTGTGTGTGTGTGTGTGTGTGTGTCTCTGTGGCAGCAACAGACATCTCTCCGTCACTTTTTCCAACGATCAACGGTTGTCTGAAACTAGACAACTGTAGTCTGTTCACGCACACACGTACACGCGCACGCACACGCGCACACACACACGCACACACACGCACGCACACACACACACACACACACACACACACACACACACACACACACACACACACACACTCTTAAAGCCTGTCAGCCTGTTTCCTGCTGCCCTTTAGCGTGTGTTTTGTATGAAAGTGAATGGGCAACATATGTGGGAGCTGACTGACCGACAGACTGTTAATCCTTCACCTCCTCCTCTTATTCCTCCATTTGTACCCCTCCTCCCATCCAAATCCTCCTGTCCTCTTTCACTAGCCGTCCCTTCCCCTTCGAACACACCACCTCCTCTCCTCTAACCACCTCCATCCTTTGCCTTTCATTTCCTTTCTTTTCTTCTCTGACCTTCACCTTCCATCTCTTCTTCTTCTTCTTCCTCCTGCTCCTCCTCCTCCTCCTCCTCCTCCGAATAAGTCCACCACATCAGCAGAGCAACTTACATCAGTTAAACCTCTGCTCTGGGACCTGCAATAAATGCAATCCAAATGTTTCATATGTTGTGAATTTCAAGGGTTTTCATCCAGAGAATGTTATTTCTCAGAAACACCGGGCTCCACGTGCACGTAATAATTTTGATTATTGATCAATTTCAAACATTGTTGTGTGATTGCCAGATTATTTACTCATCTTGAATACCTTCTAGAGGCTTTTCTTTCTTCCTCTCTTCCCTTTCGTCTCCATTTTCACCTTTGCCTCATTCTGTCTTCTTTCCCCTCGTTTAATCTGTTTTCATGTCTTTTCTTTTTTTTTTTTCTTCCTCGTGTCTCTTCTGCCTCCCTTTGAACCAATTTCTCATCTCCATGGCTTCTTTTTTCCTTTTTTTTCTTCCTTTTTCCTCTTCATCTTGTTTTCCTTCACCCACTCTTCCCTTACTGCTTCTCATTCTCTTTTAGTCTCTCCCTTTTTCCTTTTCTGTTAACCCTCCTTTCCTTTCTGCCTCTCACCTCTCCTCTCTTTCCCTCCACTTATCGACCCTGCATCTTTACTTACCGCCTTCTCTTAAATTCTTTCCTTCCCTCGTCCCTTTTTCTTATCTCCTTATCTTTACTCCTCTCCCATTTTCTGTCACCTCATCTCTCCTTAATTTCCCCTTCTCATCTCCCCCTGCCTGTCCATCACATCTGTCCATCTGTCTCTTCTCAGTGCTCCTCTCTCACATTTCTCACCTCCTTTTGTGTTTTGTCTCCTTTTCTTTCATCTCCCTCTCGTCCGCCCTCCTGCTCCTCTCATTCTCTGCCCATTTGAACTCGTCTCCTTCTCGCCTCCTTGCTCTTCATTTTTTTCTTTTCTTTCTCTCCTTTTCTCATCTGGTCTTCCGTCTTTCACTCTCCTCCTCCCTTTCTTAATGCGTCTTCTTCACTTCAGTCCTCTTTACCTCTCTCTTTCCCTCCCCCTTGTCTTCTCTCACCTCCCTATTTTATATTCTCTGTTTCTCTTCCCCCTTTCTCTACCTCTCTCCCCTTTCCTTTCTTCCGCCCTCCCCCCTCCTTTTCACTTCACCTTTTCATTTGTCTCCTCTTCAATATCAACCCCTACTTTTTTTTCCCTTTTTCTCTCCTCAAGCACCCAATAGACAGAAAATGAAGCGATTAATCTGGAGAACTAAATGTTTTAACAGTTCACTCCTTGTTCAGCATCCACAGAGCTCACATCAAACAGAAGAAATAATTTACACTCATTCGGCGTTAAATGCAGAATCGCACCGTCTGATCTGTCGTCACCGTCAAAGCGACTTACACCAGCGCATGCACCATATGTCCTAATACGCTGAAATATGTTGAACAAGATGCAGCCTTGTTGAACGCAGCTTTGAAGATGATGCAACACGATGGACAACTGAGACATTACTCAAATGGCTGAACTCAAAGATTAAAAAAAAAAAAAACCGCTTGCTGGCAGAAAATCAGACGGCATAGGAAGAGAGAGCAGAGGAGAGTAGATATAAATGAAGAGCTCATCGGAGGCATTTCATTTCCCAAGAACATAAATTGTTTAAGAATGTGTTAAAGCTGCAGCGAACTTCATGACAACTAGTAATAATCAGTTTCATGATGTTTCTGCGTCATGAACACTGTCAAAGGAGAAGTGACCTAACACACCAGATGGTCTGGTACACCACCATCTTTGGGCACTTTCAAAAATAAATGCTCGGCAGGTGATTGGCTGAACCACCTGTCTATCACAGGCTAACTTCAACCAAACAGATAAATGAACTGTATGACAACAAACGGACAAACCGCAGCCTGATCGTGCGTTGATGAATTGGGAAAGTTCCCATTTGTGAACGTCCCAAGTTGAGAACGTTCACACGAGAGCAACAAACACCCAATATGGCCGCCAACAAGAAACGTGCGCCACAATAGAAAAACTCGACAAACAATCTCTTCCATCAACCATATAGACCAACAAAGGAACCAAATGGAGCTCAGGAGGTCGATATTATATTCTCACTACGTCCCTACACGTTTTGGCTCGCTGACATTTTTAGCATTCAACTTAGTAGGGACACTATGCTAAGCTAGGCTAACCAAGTCTACATAATTTCACATCATTTTCAGAGAGTACATTTCTTCCTTTCACCACAAACGGCGCCATGACGTCAAACCTACTTCTCAGAGCTCTCAAAGCCATTTCCAAAAGTTGTGTCTTATTTCGACCAGCGTTCAGGGGAACTATCCCACTCCGAGGTGGCCATTTTTCCACTTCCCAGTTGCTCATGAACCCACGGGGAGAAGCCTTCAGTGTCGTAACTGAGGCGAGAGCAGCCTCTATGCCAACCTCTATTGGAGCTGCCATTAGTGTTCGTTTTGCTTCTCACCGTCGTTACACCTAACCCACGTTAGTTAGGAGGCCGATCGGTCCAAACCACTGCGGTTCGGGCGAAAACTTGAAGCCTGACGATGGATTCTCTGATGATCTCGTAAAACCCGGCTGCCTCTGAAGGTAAAAGAAGCTCTTCTTTAGCAAATTTAGAGTTTTGGATTCTGTGCCCGATGTGGATCAGTTTGTTTTAGACGTGGCAGAAATCTCGTCCTGCAGACTCAAGCTGAAGCTGCATCAATCCCTCGATGCATGTCTAATTTCTTCATGTGTAACAAGTTCCTCATTGACAAAAATGAAGTTCCATAATGTACAAATGCAGGTTTGTAGCGCAACTGTTGTTTTATAATTAATAAACGTACCCTCCCTCAAATCCCCATTCATTTTTATTACAAGTGCATCAGGTGTATCTGAAGACTTTTTACCAGCCTGAATTTTGGTTTTAAAAGGTAATTCATATCTTAATAGGCTCCTTGTTAAACCTAAAAAAAAAAAGACTTAAAAAAAAAAAAATTGTCTATTAAATGTCACATTTTCATAATCACATTTTCGTGATAAATATATCAAGCAATTTATGCTTTTAAATTGAATAGCGCAAGTGTCATTTTCAATTTAAGCCATGAACTGCAGCTGTGTGAATTCTAGGCATTAAATAGTGGAATGTAAAATCAGGCAAAAGCCCGAAATAGCAACTGCGGTAAGGAGCTGATTTAAGTGACTAATCATCATTTTTGGAAATTTCTTTTAAGGCTCTAAACCGTTTACTGTCGCTATGTTTTATGTTTCTTCTCAGTATTTAAGCCTCCGTTTCAGCTTCTATAGCTGTAAGGTTTTCCATGCAGTCCTGTATTCATGCATTTCGAGAATTAAAAGAAAAAATAACGCACACTACTTTGCAGATTGTTTTGTCGGCCGGTTTCTCTTTTATATGAAACCATAAACCCACGCGGACGTCCTTGTCTGAGATTATAACGGTTTTACTGCTTCACCGCCATCATAGAACCATAATCTCGTTAAATATTACCCTCTCTGGTGTTGTTTCCCTGATGTGCGCGAGTTAAAAATGTGCCCTATTGTTCTGAGGCAGCCAGGTGGAAGAGCAGAGGCGTTTCTTTCACATTATGAAGACGCAGTGGGTGTTGGTGGGTGATGGAGCCGCGCAGTCCACCGGCCCGGCTGACATGATGGGAGAGACAGGCAGGCCACCAGCTCTGGGCCTCGTTACTCGAGCTCCATTAAGCTTCACGCTTAAATTAAACCCTAATACCTGTTGTCACGGTGATGCACTGGACTGCGAACGTTTATCCGGGCCGCGGGGGCGCAGAGCTGCCCACGCATGCATCGCCGCCGGCTCCGAGTACACCAACGCGCGCGCGCGCACGCACGGTGGCGGGCTCGCTGCGACCAACACTCATCGACGTTACACCCTGCAGGTCACACAAACATGTTGCTCTCAATGCGTACACAAACATAAATACATATTCATTAACACATTATCTAAAGCCCCCTTCAGACGAGCGCCCCTTGCCGTTAATCCGACGCCAATTTAAGGCGTCAGCCTCAACCCTGCCAGCTTCTCCTCGGAGGTCACCACTGGTCGCAGCATTTCTCCGTTACTTTAAACAGAAGTCTGAACTAATGCAGTCATACTGCCGGATAGGCACGCACAAAATGATGACACGCTGACCGAGGACATGTAGTGTGCTTATATCGCAACGGGGCAGCAAGTTACGCTTGCAAATTTGCGACCTAATCCCAGACATCCTTCGGAGGCAGCATGTTTGACTGCGCAGAGGAATTGTTTTTGAGTTTTTGGGGATAACATGCAAAAATAGCTGAAAGTTAATCTGAAGCCAAGATGAGAGCTGCTCTGCCTTCACGAGGATGAGATAGTCGGGAAGTTTAAGGGTATACACAACTTCCTGTACTGCCTTTTCTTGCATTTTCAGCTCCATTAGGACAGGATTTATTTCTCTAAGAGGGGTGATTTTAAAATTACCTGCCTTGGCCGGTGGTTTTAATCCAGTCCAGAGAGTTTAAGAGAGTAATTTTTCACTCTCTCCCCAGAAATAATTACAGCTGAAATGATTTTCAGCTCGCTTGCCGTTCGTCCTGTAATTTATTATAAACTTAATTTAATCAGGTATTGGGATCTTTTTTTTTTTTCTTCCTCCAAGAGAGACCTGAGAACATGAAACATAATCAGGCACACAATCAGATCACAAAAATTACATAAGCCAGCTAAATGCACAAGAAATTAATGAAAAGTTAAAGATTCCTAAAAAAATATACATGCATACAAATTTACAGAATTAAAAAACATTCTGAAGGAAATGTAATTAGAGGAAATGTAGATAATTCCCATGTTTGGCAAGTCTTTGACATGCACAACAAAACTCAGGTCACACAAGCTGCGATTTTAAATGCAAGTCACATCAATGCATTTCGAGTTGGAACTTTTTTGAAATGATAGTAATTCAATTAAATATATGAACATCATTTCTAGAACACAGGTTTAGTGTAGCTGTGCGTGTGTCTTTTATCTTCGTGAAGCCCACTTTGACTTTTACATGTTGTGAATAAGGACATTTTTGGAAAGTAATCTGTTTTCCGGTATTTGATTCTTCAAAGGAGTTTGTGAGTTAAGACTTGATCGTAGGGTTAGGGTTACAAAAGTGATTTAGGTAGGGATTGTGGGAATGTATTATGTCGTCGAAGGTCCTGACGAGTATAGTATGCTGTCTATATATGTGTGTGTGTGTGTGTGTGTGTGTGTGTGTGTGTGTGTGTGTGTGTGTGTGTGTGTGTGTGTGTGTGTGTGTGTTCTGGCACTCAGCCAGTCTGTTTTATCAGAGCTCAGTCTTTCATCTCAGCAGCAGGCCTGAACGCAGCAGACAGACTGGGTGACACAGACACCCAGGGGTACCTGAACACATCAGCACCCGTCCTCCACACTTCAGCCCAAAAACCCTGAAATCTCCAGATACCGCCACGACTGTCACACGAGCGCACAGAGACACACACTTTTATTCGTACAGATAAAGCCATCGCAGATGTCGCATCCTCTCTCATCAGTCTCAGTCCTCACGAATTCGAAGAAAGAGATTTTTTTTTTTTTTTTACAGTGCTGCCTACTCGGCAACATTGGTAATAAGGGAATCTCCTGGCCTCTGTAGTGCTGACGCTGAAGTGCTGTAACTTCCTAATACATTAGAAACATTTATAATAAGCCCATTTTCTTGTCCAATTTATCAAACTAAAAAAAAAAAAGCATTATTAAAAACAGAAGTTTGAAAGAGTAATTATCTGTGATAATGTGGTTAATGATTACATTTGGTCTTTGTGAAGCAGCTGAACAAATATTGGTGGATTATTATTGAGTATTCAGAAAATGAATATACAAACCAACAAGAGTGTGAGAAAGGAAAGGAAAGGAAAGGAAAGGAAAGGAAAGGAAAGGAAAGGAAAGGAAAGGAAAGGAAAGGAAAGGAAAGGAAAGGAAAGGAAAGGAAAGGAAAGGAAAGGAAAAAACATGTGACGAACTAATTTGTCACGCAATTTAAAACGTGATGAAGCCTGCATCCTTGTTACAGACATTCATACTGGCTGTATTGATGCCAGTTTGCATTTTATAATATATTAATTTACCTCCGGGAAACACACATGATAGATCACCTATAGCACCAGTATTTTTACTATTACTTTTGCAAAAATGATGAGAACAAAAATAACTTCTGATTGATCACTTTGTTTTCCAGTAAAGTAACATTTGTAAACAATTTGACATTCTTTCTTTCTTAATAGCAAGTGCTTTGTTTTTAGGATTAAGATTTGAAAACTGCTGCAGGAGTTAAAGAGATTTGTCTGGAACAAACACCCTCTGCTCTTTTTGAAGTCAATTGAGCATTTTTGGACTTTGGTGCCTTGCTCAACAGCACACAAACCCTACAGCAGTGGACAAAACGTGTCAATCACTAAACTTACTAAGCGTATTGACAGAAAAAAAAAAAAACACATCACAAACATGAAACAAACTCAAATCTGTGAACTTCCCCGGTTGCAGAAAGTAAAATCATCTCAGCAGCTGATTGGTATTGATCGCTTGGCAGTAAAGATCTGACCCACTGCTCCTTATAAACACACTTTTATAACCAATAATATCCGCTGTGCGTTGACTGAAGGAGACATCACAACCTTCATCGTTCTGTTTAAAGAGATCCTGCTTGACAGACTCCAAGTTAGGACTCTGTTCTTCCCTAAAATGGAGCAGAAAAGCACTTTGGAGGAGAATAATTTGGGGGCTCAGCCTGGCAGTCCAGCACATGAAGCCACCTGACTGCTCCGTGGTCGGCTCGGCATCGGGCTGACAGGGGGGAAAGCGGGAGCCTCCATAAACTGGGTCGCGCAGGGTAAAATCGCCTGAGGGCAGCTTGGCTGACACCCCACATCTAAATCAGCGCGTTAAGCACCGGTGCACGACAAAGAATTACGGGGGAAAAAATGCAAGAGAGGGGAAAACTGCATGCATTGTGTGTTTTAATATTCAGAGTTTAGAGAGTGGATGAGATCAGTGCGGTGGAGCCGAGCCATTTGGCTTCCCTTCAAAGCAACGGACGCATGAAGGGTGCCGACCTGCTCAGGTTCAAACAGAGCTGCTTTTCAGTTTCCAGATGAATCCTCACCTGAAGGTCGTCACTCAGTAACTGTGAAGCAGGCACAGGGTTTCAGGCTGTTTGTTCAACTGACAGCTGAGGTTAAACTAACTCATAAAAGCTGTGTCATTATTTCATTCAACTGTAATTTTCTCATTTTGTAGAGGAAAAAGTCCTCAAATGACACGTTAAGTCAAATGTCACCAACGTGAAATTACAATACTATAGCCTAAAATTGACCGACTAAACTATCACGTATCCAATTCAGAGACAATGCCCTCATAAAATCTGTTTCTTCAACTTTTGTTGTGACCGTGCTGCTTTGGGCCGAGCAGGGACAGAACCAGGTCAGGAACCTCTGCTTGAAGGGACTGTTCACATTTCTTGTTGGAACGTAAATAAAACAACCGCAAAGACACAAAACAACTACAAGGAGATCAAATGTGACAACTGTCAGATGCAAAGACCGCAAAATGATGCGAAACGACCACAAAGAGACACAAAATGTGGTCAACAGAGACTCGAACTGAACACGAGCACGACAACTGCGAGGAGAAAAACCTTGTCCGCATCGTTTGCCTTCACTTTTGTGGCTTAGTGGAACCTTTTACATGTCTGTGCTCAGGGACCCGTTGTCTCCACATGCATCCACAATAAACACATGTGTACACAGTAACTGTACGCATAAATAAATAATACAAACACCATCTCTGGAAGAAATAGCGGTTGCTGTAATCCGTCCTCCACAATAGATTTTAATGGAGTGACTACACTGTGGAGAAGAAAGCTACATTCCTCAGTCTGAGTTAAAAAAAAAATGTATGTTAAGTGCAGCCAAAGATAATGTGATGCTTCAGCAGTCTGAGGGAAGCAGGAATCTTCATTCTGGCAAATGAATGGAAGTTTATTTCCTACATGTAAATATCGGGACGCGCTGCACCGCCGCAGCTAAAAAAAAATACAAAATTTAAAAAAAGGAGGCGATACCTCTGGAAACATAAACATAAAAAAAAGTCTTTGGATTCCAACTAAACTCATTTTCACTCAGAACTGGATCGGTAAACTTTTTCACCCAGCCGCGACAGAGCAGGCCAGTTACGTAGGTAAATATATGCATGTTTTATGACTTCATGAAATAATGAAAGCAACCGATAACTCTCTCGGTAAACTGACAAGTTGGCAAAGACTTCCATTAGACTTCAATTACTACATAAGGCAGGTGGCTACGACAGGCAGGGAGAAAAAAAAAAAAAAGTAAGGAAAAGATACGATAAACACGACCATTATGTAAAGAGACGCGGTGCTCTGTGACTTTTTCTTTCACAAAGGAACTGCTGTCATTGTTGGGAACAGATGAGCGTTGGAAAAACAAATGACAAGAACGACGAAGTGCTGATGATGGATCTTAAAACGTATTTCGCTACCGAAGCCTTAAAGGGATTGTTCGACGTTTGGAGTAATACTTTATGTCTTTTAGGCAAAGGGTCGGACGAGAGGATGAATCCCCTTCTCATGTCTAAGGTGAATATGAAACTTTGCTTAGCTTAGTTTAACGTAAGGCCGGGAAGCAAGAGCTCTTGGTCTGCTGGACTACATCCCTGCAGCCCCGTGAGCATCCTCTCGTCAAAGCATGTGAAACATGAGGTCCCTGAACATTTCAGACCATCTACCACCATGTACCAAACTACATTTCCACCTCGCACTGCAAATAAAATTGTGTTGTTGTTGTTGTTTTTTTTATGAAATGAAATTCACAGTTTTAACCCTGAAACAGCGTCAGAGAAGCAAAACAACACAAGGCAGGACTTTCAAAACCAAAGAATACATTTCAATCATTGAAAATCGGCAGAGGAAAACACACCAAGCGTCTACTCTACTCTGGGTTTACTCGTTCTGCTCGTTAAATCAGGGACTGAGGTCAGGTTAACATTGGTGTTACACTGTATTGGACGTGACCTACATGGCTAAAAACAGACCCATTTCTAAAATGTGAACATTTTAAACGACAAATATACATTATTGTAAAGTGATATGCAAATCACTCTCATAAAATGAAATGAAATCATTTAGAACTCATTTTAAAAAGGCAAATAAATATTGATTACGCCACCTTTTTACCTTGTTGACCTCCTCATTGAGGAACCCAGAGCAGTTTGAGCCGTTGCACTGAACAACAAAAGTTGTTTGTTTCTTGCTTTGCTGACATGCCAACAAATCCAACATACCATCAAATTCAGTATTAAAGACAAGGAAGAGGTGTTTGTGTTTTGAAACTTCGGTCAGCTGCAGTGTTTCCAGCACGCTCCTCTCTGTCTCTGTCTAACCTTTAGAGAATCCTGCCAACACTCAGATTAACTCTCACTGAGGGTAAATCCTGGACGACAGCTCACACACGAGCGCGCACAAAGGCAAAGTAATACCTCACACACACGCGCACGATTTCTTTCTCAATCTCTCGCAGACAACCACACGCACACTCTGAAGACTGCATAAAGTAATACCTCAAACACACAGACAGACAGACACACACACACGAGCTCTCAATCTGTCTTTAACTCTCCTGTGTACACTCACACTGCTGCTCTTGTACCAGCACTTTGCAAATGTGCATACACAAGCTCTCTCTAGTTTCCACACGCACACGCACACGCACACAGACCCATCCTGAACTTTTGGGATCTGTGGGTAAAAAGCTGACTTGATGTGACGGGAGGTGTGCAGACTCGGCAGAACTGCGGTTCTGCAGATGGTTGATGTGAACCTGCAGCAGCTGTCAGATCTCTGTCAGAAACAGTCGCCGTGCTTTTTTTTTTTTTTTTTTTTTTCTACAAGCTGCGCTCCGCCCCACCACCTCCACCCCCACCGCCACCCCCCACCACCCCGCGTCTCTCCACAGGAGTATGTCAAACCTCAGCCAATCCCCCATACGGACCACAAAGACACACCGAATATCCGCTTCAACGCTGCACAACCTGATTTTGCGCTTTCGGTGCACGGCATCCGAGCTTCAAATTTTGAGGATGTTTTGCCAATTACATTGGTGATAATTCATTCATTCGACACTAGCAATGAATTACACGAGTACTTGTATAGCAGTGTATTGTGTTGCAGTGACGACCCCACAGAGACGAAGCGCCGTGCTCTGCAGTTTTTCTCAGCCGTTTTGCTTTTTCCGGCCCGCAAAGTTACCGTTTCAGTCATTCTTCATGAACGAGCTCAAAAAAGCTGCAGTACAACACCTGCTCAGCACCGACCAGCACACAGTCAGAAACTACCTGGTGAGGAAAGGGGGACATTTAGCAGCTACAGAGCTGGATATTTATCTCAGGAGCAGACCAAAGCAGAGCTAAAAAAAAATTTTTTTTTAAAACAGCCCAAATATTGGACTTGGAATCATCAGCTGAATACAAACATTGATTTCAATTCATCGGCTGTGTAAATAGGTAACTTTGGCATAACAGTATATGATTACCTATAGTATGAGTCACAATTTGTTTCTGCAGTCTGCAAGTGGCCAAAAATCATTGATTGCAGGTTTAAATCACGATTTAATGCCAAACATAAAATGCCGATCGTACATCAAGAAGACGGGATCAACTCTTCCGTTGCAGTTTGTTACAATTACCTTTAATTCTGCAGCAGCAGTAGTTTGCAGTTCAGATATGTGGATTAGAAGAAACGTCATTTTATGACCGACCATCTGAACTGCTGCTTTTCAAATTAAACCTTGTTCTGGTTTCCTAAAAAAATAATAAGACAAACATTTAGTGCTCAATGTGGACTGACTGAAAAACTCAGATTATTATTATTATTATTATAATCAGACCACCGACATCGTTCACTTTACCCTCTTCCTCCTCCTCCTCTACTTATTCCAGTTGGTGGTGTGTCTGCTGCCTCTCATCATTATAAACCTGGATTTCCGTGTTGGGGCGTCGGGATTTTCCAGCTCAGAAGATGAGGAGCATGTTTATCAACTCGCCACACACACACACACACACACACACACACACACACACACACACACACACACACACACACACACACACACACACACACACACACACACACACACACACACACACACACACACACACACACGCACGAAGTGCCTTCATCACACACAATGAAGGCAAATGTAAATGCGTACATATTCACCCACCCGGAGGGTTAATGTGATACTGGGGATTTTTCTTCTCAAAATTTGACTCTAAGAGGGGTGCAACTGTCTTGCTAATACACATACATTCACAACACATGTATACTACACATGTATACTATATATATATATATATATATATGCGCACACACACAAAAGGGGGATTACTATTATCACACACACACACACACACACACGCGCAGAAGGCTTAAAAAAAATTTCCTAACTCACAGTCAAGCACACATATCATAGCACACAAAAACACACACTGGCACATGACAAGGCTTATGCATGATTTACACTTACACACACACACACACACACCTCCCCTGCGTTGTCTAATCTCAGGGAAAGGGGAGCAGACCGAGATGCTAAAGCACCAGCAGCAACCGAGAATTTACAGCAACGTCCTCCTCCTCCTCTTCAACTGATTTCTTCGTCTCACACACACACACACACACACACACACACACACACACACACACACACACACACACACACACACACACACACACACACACACACACACACACACACACACACAGCTTGTTCAGCATCGAGGTAAATCTAAACATTATGTCTGAAACATGGTCCCTCTGCAGTGGAATATGTCAAGATTTTCGCCAAATGATCACTCACATTTCCCATCGAAGCAACTACTTGGGACATTTCTGGTGCACATCTCATGTCCCCAGAGTCAGATATCATTCTCATCTCTGTGTGACCATCCGGGAATATGCCGGCTGAGCTCAGCAACCAGGTCTTGAAGCAACTGACAGTACAGTCAGGCCAGACGTCAAAACTGACAACCCTACTAAGAGTTCACGACCTCTCACATGCTGCATATTCTTTTCACCAGGTGGTTACCGATAGCTCCGGTGCCAGCTGCTGATGAATCCACTATCAAACAACAATATTCTTGGGTACCAATCAATATGCGGCGGCGATCTTCATTACAAATTATTGATGTAATTACATAAGATTGTTTCTGATTTTTTTTTTTTTTTTTTTTTCAATTGCCGATTTGCGATCACACCCAAGCAAGGCACAGTCGGCTTGTGTACAAGAACATCTGACAACATGCCTGACAGCATTTGATGCACTGTCGGGGGTCCTCGTCCAGACACCCAGTCCTGGCACGTCCCTCGAAACCTTATCTCTCTAAAAAAAAAAAAAAAAAAAAAAAAAAGTCAAATGTCCAAATTCAACAATCTCAGTCAACTGAAGGGTCTCGGGCAGATTCAACTAATTGACTTTCAGGGGGCAGCATTTGGACTTTTACTTCGTTTGCAGGGGTGCCTAAAATAGTTCCTCCCACTATTCGACTCTATTAAAATCTTCAAACCTTAACCCCTGTTTGGAAAGAAAAAAAAAAAACAGCACTGCATAGTACTGCTTAAATCATAATTATTTTTTTTTTCTCCATTTATTGTATTTTTATCTTTACCTTTGCTGCTGCCACAACGACTCAAGATTAGATAAAACATTAATGATCCCTGCGGGAAAATTGGGTCCCCGTGACTGTTCTGAAGTTATATAATACAAAGAGCTTTTACTAAAATACCAAGGAGCTGCTTCATACTCTGTGCCGCTGACAAAGAAAGTCGCGGTTGTTTTATCTTAATTTACTTCAGTTAGGTTGAATAACAAACCTCTTTGCTTCTTTAAACTCTTCAGAAGGTCTCAGATTTAACTCCATCGGCAGAGACCACCAAGTTATAGTTTCACTGCGCTGCAGGTTCAGCATAAATTCACACTGTGTAGTATCACTTGCTGAATTAAGGTCTCTCTCAAAATGACGGTTCACAAAAGATAATTGATGAGCAGATGCATGAGGCTCTTAAAAGGAAAACAATAATGTAGTTATATTACCATACCTAGACATCCAGATCGGAAACCGTGATGGCTTAAAAGGTCTTGTGTCGTAAACCTAAAAGAAAAATAAGTGGTAGAGTGCTGTAGGTAAGCCTGTCCAACTTAACATGCCATAATGTACTTACTAATGAACACCCAGAAAAAAATAATGAGGGCGAAATACCACGTTGAGTGCAGCTTTAATTTAGGCATGCTTCATTTCATATACTTCATTTAATGCAAAACAGGGGGAAAAAAAATAATAATAAAACGCTCTATTTTCCTACTAGTCAGACTAATTTAATCAGGATACGTTCAACACCTGTTAAACGCGACAGAACTTCGGTCTCCTGCAGCAGTTTTAAATACACATACAAGAAGAAAATAATCTACGAACAAGCGTCATAATGTTACTCAACAATGTTCGCAGCAAGAAATTAAACGCTTGCCAACCTCGTGCTGACGTGAGCCCGGCGCTTCGTTTGGAAGAAATGTTTTCACCGCGCTGTCGATATTCGGTTTCTGAAGTTTAAAGCGTCTTGTTCTCTGCAACCGGAAGTCACCTTTCAAAAATAAAAGCACCGGTCGTTCACAGTAAAACCAACAGGAAACTCATTTACACCTGTGATTTACGCATGTGGAAAATACAACGAACTAACGTGGAAAAACAAGAAACTATTCCAAGTACGTTGGAACTAACCTGAATGCGCCTCCGGCATGTCACTCTAACCAGACACCTCCCAAAATGGCTACCCGTCTTAGACTGAGGCCAAATATGTAATTGTCAAATTATTTTCAGAAGCACCACCAGAACACTGGTGACAAGGAGTGAGTTTAGCGAATGACATTAAAATGACTTGTGGAAACAAATTATTTGACTTTGCCTTTTATTTGAAAGGTTGAATGGGAATCTATTGAAAGCCAGTTTATTGTGGTAAATGGTATTGCACTTTTAAGGCACTCACACATTGGCTTCACTTTTCAGTCCAGGAAGCTGCGTCCATTTTTATATACCGTTTTTTTTTTTTTTTTAGGGTTTTGTGAAGTGACAGAGATGTTTGACTATCAAATGTTTTATCAGGTCATACCTGCCAAATTTCAAGAAATTCCCCCAAGGCGTGTGAACGGGGCGAATGAACAGACACAAAACATAACGCCTCAAACTAATTTAAATGAACTCAACGATTTCTATTTTCTACAGGCCCGTGCTATTTCACAGAATAGCACCACATACTGGAGAAAAGCGAAGAGCGTAACAGCTGCACCGAAAACAACTAACAAATTGGAAATGGCAGATTCAGTTGTACAGAGGTAGTAACAAAGCACGCGCTCTAAATATCAGCGCTCGACTCGACGTCACCTCACAGGAAAACAAATAAGAGCCCGCTGGAGCGATGAGAATCTAGCCTTGTGATCGACGGGCAACCTGCAACACCACCTATTGTGGGACAGACCTCCGCTTCCAATGACCCTCAACAGAGTAAATAAGTACAAAGAATACATGTCTGAATGAAGCGAAGTGAACTGAACTGAATTTAATGATCACAGGAGCCGTCAACTGAGAACCAGAAAGACTAAACACACACACACACACACACACACACACTCATGTATGCATGGTTGGATACCACAGAGAGACAGAGACACTCTTACGCAGAGGTTTTTGAAAAATACCTGAGTCAGAAAGATGAGCTGGTTTCTTTTCTTCCTCTCCTCTCCTCCACTTTACTCTCCTCCTCTTTGCTCCTTAAAAGATGCTTAGTCTCACTGGTCTCCGGGAAGAGTTGTGCAGTCTTTATCTTGAATGAGATGAGTCATCCAGGTGATTTTAATTTGAGCTAATGAAATGTAAAAGCTCTCGCACAGGTATTTTCATTGAGCCTGGCTCACCATTGTGTCCTAAATCCCTCAATTTTGATGAACAATGTGAGATTTTTTTTTTCTACTGCTATTACCTTAATTAATATCTGCAGCTAAAGAGACATCAGATGTGCTTGTTTAAACTATTCTGCTCAATTTCGATCAATTTTCTACCAACCAAGACGTTTTTGAAAACCAGCTCTGCTTTAACCATATCTTCAATGTCACAGTCAAATAACACATTTTTAAGTTGAGGAAATGTGTGTGTGTGTGTGTGTGTGTGTGTGCGCGCGCCACATGTCAAGGTGTGAGTCAGTCCCACAACTGACCCCTGATCAGTCTGTACACACACCTGTCAATCAACACTGACATCATCACGGCAACAGGCCCCTCTTTATCCACACACACACACGCTGACCTTCAACCAGTGTAATCACAAACAGATGACCGGTGTCTAACATCTGGGTGTGTGTGTGTGTCTGTGTGCGTGTGTGTGAGTGTGTGTCTTTGTGGGGACCAATTTGAGCTTCAGACCTTGGGAGTGAGGATATTTTTTCTGTGTCTGGCCAGTTCTCACATCTTCAAACTTTTCAGGTAAGAGTCAGGTTTTGGGTTTGGAGGATTATGAATTTTCTTATGAGGGTTAAGGCTAAAATAAGGGGCAGACGAGTGCATTATATCAATGAGGGTCCTCACAAATAGAGAGGTTCAAATGAGTGTGTCTGCGAGCGGCTCCTGGCTCCTTCCAGATTACAAATTCTTGGATTTTTACGCTGCCATCAAGGCTCTACTGACATCAGCTTCAGGGAAAACGTACGTGTGTGTGTGTGTGTGTGTGTGTGTGTGTGTGTGTCCTGCGGTTTATCCTTCATCACTCAGGTTTATTGTCGTCAAAGGATTCAGGGGGAGGAAGGTTAGAAAGAGGCGAGCTGACAGCAGGTATTACAGCTCCTCCTAGAGACACACATGGAGAAGTGACGACAGGAGGTTTGACTTTTATTTTGAAAAGGGGAACTGTCCGGGTCAGCTGTTTCTACAGGATCACTTAAATAAAACAAAAATAAAAACTGAAATTAAATTCGGAGGCAAAGCTAAAAAAAATTTTTAAAAAAAAATAGTTTCGTGCAGAAATGTTTGAATATATATTTCTGTGTACATAAAATATATCTGATCATTTCCAGCATATTTTACACATTAATATGACGTGTGGTATTTTCTCGTTCTTACAAAATACCTCTAGTTTTATCAGGGATGACACACTTCCACGCAAAGACATGAAGAATAGTTACACATGACGACACACACACGGCTCATCCACACAAGCTTCACCTAAAGCCAGATGTTGGGAACAGACAGAAGAGAATATGAGAGCAGAAACGTCAAATCTGTGCGATGAGAAGAGGCAGACGGCTGGCGAGTGACTCACACACACACACACACACATATCACGTATCCCACACACATTTGTCACATCAGGCATCTGAAGTGCACGCATGATTGCTTAACTGTGTGTTGGATGGACTCCGATGTGACACTTTCAAGCAGACGCAGCCAAATCTGACAGAAATTTGTGAAATCAGCTGTGAGTCTGATCCCGTGTGTGTGTGTGTGTGTGTGTGTGTGTGTGTGTGTGTGTGTGTGTGTGTGTGTGTGTGTTTTCCTATTTGTAGCATGACTACATTTTAGCAGCTCATTATTTTTGCTTTTATTTTTCAAAATAATAACCTCATAACTTGTTGTGGTAATGGTTTTATGTTGTTTATCTTATTATCTTTCAAACTTCTCTATTTACCGATTCCATGAGCTTAAACGCAAACTTTTCAGCCTGGCTTAAGTTTAATGTCCTATTTATCATTCATTTTTTTTGTATTTATGTTTTAAGATGTTCATTTCATGTTCATTTCATTCTAAGGTTTTATCATTACTTCTTATTTACTTAATTATTCTTTCTAAATTATTTAAAAACATTTTTTTATCAAATGTTAATTTACTATATTATGTGCATTAGTTCTAATCTCTCACTGTTTGAGCCCAGAATCAGATGTAATACACCCATCAGTCCACTAGAGGATGCCGTCAGAGATTGGGGTCACGGGGTCACATTTACTGCCCAAACAAGATCTAAAACAAGTTGTTATGTATGTTGCTTGATAGCTACATGACTTAGATCTTTGCTCACATTTCCATTTTGGAGGCATCTCTTTTACAGCTTTTTGCAAATGACACCAAATTCAACATGTGATTCCAGTTTATTAGTATTTTCTATATTCCATTAATTTCCTTTATTCATTTCAAATTTCAAAGTCATTTTTAAGGGAGAATTTTATCTTTAGTCAGACTTAAAACAAACGTTTAAAATGTTTATTGTAAAAATCAGCCTTTTCGGAAAACTAAGCTAGTGGCTCTGATTTACGGCGTCAACGCACTTTTTTCCCCCCGAATCTCTACGACAGAGGAGGAAAAATGAGCATGACACTTAGAGCCACAGCAGCAAACATTAATGGGAAATGTGGCAGGTTGAAATAAACCAGAATTCTCCTTTAATATTAAATGATAATGTTCACTAAAACATTCCTAAAATGACATGTTACCCATTATACTTGCGTGCAGGTCTATTTTTTTTATTTTGTTTTTATGTATTCAGTGACTTGAAGGGACTTAAACCGTTTTTTGTTTTTTTTGGTCTTTCCATTTTCTCATCATTTTCTTGTCACTTGTTGTCCGCACCACCAGAGGAGGGTGTTTAATGTAAACTGTGTCGAACTGCGGAAGAATTTCCACTGTTAAATGCGTGCCAACGTGCAATCTAAATGAAAATCTCTTTAAAATTTGATGTTTGACTGTTTTTTTTGGGGGGGGGAGTACTATTAAAACCTGAAAACAAGGAACCTCTGTCATGTGTCCCGTTTTGTGTGCACGTGCGCATCTTCCATCTAACAATGTGTGCATGCTCTGCATATGTACGTAGGTCGCCTAATTGCCTTTGTGACTACAATGTGAAAAGTTGGTGTGTGCATGTATGTGTTCGCCTGCGGGCAAATTTGAAAACGCGTGAATCTGAGCGTAACGGTGTGTGTGTGTGTGTGTGTGTCTTTGGTGTCACACTGGGCCCTATAATTCACCCACTCGTTACCCATCAGCCCTATCACACAGCCGACTCGGCGATGGTTACACAGCTGAGCGAGCGAGTGGCGCGGCCTTGTTGAACGCTGCTTTTGAAGATGATGCAACACGAAGGACGAGCGAGCCTCTGCTTCATAGGAAGTGAATCCAATGCTTTTAAAAAATAAAAATAAAAAAAAAATTTAAGCTCATCGCTCGCCATGCGGCGTGAAAAACATCCAGTCAAAAGAGACAGAAAGAGGATAAAAACAAGAGGGAGAAGAAGAAGGAGAGCTCGAGAGCATGATTAAAAAGTCAAGAGCTAAAATCACCTGAACTCAATCTGAAGGCAGCGACGGTGCAGCTGCTCATGCTGCTGGTTCAACATAGAGACAACACACACTGTAACGTGTAAACAAACTAATATATTATATTCTGCCCCCTCATCAACATTTGTGGTTCATTTTGAACGATCCTTCAATTGAGAGACAACTGCAGGCTGTTCATTTGTTGCCTCACAAATTAAACTATTATAACTATTAGACACACAAAGGAAAAAGACAAATCAAATATTTAAAGACACAACAGCACATTTAAGCAGCTACAGCATATCTTATTACTCAAACAACTCCTAGCATTGGTGCTACGACCATGTGTCAAACAGCTATCGCCTCCTCGCTCAGCTTGATGCTAACACGTAAAGATATTTCCCATTAAGGATGGCAGCAAAATACCACAAAATACACACAATATATTTTAATGTAACAACACACTTTCTCTCATTACACTACTCTGAAACTCCTTCTAATAATGGACCCACACTTTGCATGATTTGAAGGAGATGTTGGCATTTTTTTTTTTTCTGACAACAGTAAATACGCTTTTGTCTTCAACTAGAGTGTCACAGAGTTTCTGTTAATGAGATGTATTTGTAGTATCTATGTAACACAGTAGATCTCCTGTGTTTTAGTTTAGGACTGTCTTTAGGTCGCTCTGGGAGTGAATGAAACACGGCAAATGTTTGCAGTTTAAAACAAGGAACTGAACTGCAATTTATTATAGTTATTAACACACAAAATCAAGGGAACAGCATAAAAGAAAAATAACACATTCAAATAATAACCCCAATACCGGTATTTCTCTCACAGTCAGTCAGTTTCAGTCTCTTGTCTTTCAGTCTACTACCCGGGTAGTGTATGTCTGGAGGCTCTCAGCCGAACTCTTATCTGAATCTTCTTGCTCGTCGGTGCTCCGGCAGGAGAATCCAAGAAGCCCAAATGCAGCTTCACCCACGGAGAAGATGATCGGGGGTCACAGGGTCACTCAGCTCCAGCTCTGTGGAGGTTTCTGGGGATCGCTGTCTCCATCACAGATCCATACAAAAAAAAAACAATCTGCATACAGCAGAATTGAATACGATGTCAGTACTATAATTTCTAAACTCTATTGTTTGTGTAACAGTAAATGACCAGTAAAATAGTATACACACACACACACATATATATATATATATATATATATATATATACAATATTCACTATGGTCAATATTAACATACCAACATATTTCACACACACATGTACTCATGTCTCAATGACATCTGTCACTTATACCTAACACGCATTATTTAAACGTCCACCGTTACTAAGCAACACAGTCAACAGCTGTTCTCAATCTGACCGTTAACTTCTGGCGCTAAAACAAAAACATGACGTCATCGTTCCCGCTCGGTTCAACAGGTCCCGACGCATTAACCCCTCAGCGCTTAGCTAGCGCTTAACTAGCCCCGTCGGTCACATGTAGCTCCACAATCACAGATATCAACCACATAAAATAATATTCATCAACAATTTAATATTTATCTCCGACTGGTTTTTTTTCTGTTCTCTCCTGATCGGTATCTTCAGCCCAACTAAATAACTGTCCTTCTTTGTAGCTCTACAGCAACGGCTAACTCTTAGCAACGCATTCGTTACTCACCGGAGATTCTTCTCAAGACTTAAAGAAACTTTTTTCCTTCGGAGTCGGTCCGGTTAACGATCAAATAAATAAAGATCCTCAAAAGCAGTGAGCAAAAATCAACCCAATGAGATTCTTCATGGTGGAGATGATGACGCTGCTGTTTCATTCAAGGCATAAAGGGTCGTCTACCGGGAGAAGGCTTTGATCTCCCGACGTGCACCACAGCGCCCCTCTGGTGAACGTCGGTATTGCATGTTTGAGTTAACCCTTTAGTTGCTGGTAAAACTAATGTGGGTTACATATTAATAGTAAATAATAGTAAACACACCAAAAAAAATTTAAAAAAAAAAAATTAAAAATTGAAATGGATGAGTACAAATGACAAGGAGAATAAAACATAATAAGGTAAGATAATAACAAAAACTGGAAGGAGCGGTCTGAAAATGAACGTTACATTTTAAGAATATTTAAAATTACAAGATGTAAAGGAAAAGTAAAGTGGGTAAAAGAGTTGTGTTTTTATAGGATGACTGTGTGATCCTGTGTGATTTAATATCTTATGTCATTTTTAGACATCTGTAAACTTTTTGTCATGTGTCATTTATAAACTTTCAAAACATATTGTCATGTAACACACTATACACATTATGGTGTCCTAAAACACACCTAGATATAACATTTTGGTGGTGTTATATCTAACACATTCCTAGTTTAACAGAAACTTTATCTGTAGCCTACTACACTTAATATTCACAAAATATAATATATTATAGCACATAATATTGAGATTAAAAAGTCAAACAGTGAGGATACAACTCTAAAAATCAAGTGTCTGCACACAATACTGCTTAGCTGAAGTAATAATGAGCCTGAAAAACCAACACAGAAATTTTTAAGTTACAATATATTCACAGTTCTCCAACATTTGGGCAAATGCAGCTGTGGCAAAGCCATCTTTGCCTCTGATTTCAAGTCTTTCTTATACATTGGACACTAAAAGTCATTTAAAAATAAGAAAAGACCCCATGCAGCTATATAATCAGTAATCACACTTGCCCTCAGCCCCTAACCAAATTGGATTCATTACTTGGAAATATCATCGTGCAGTTTAACCTTATCTCCAATAGAGGGCCTCCTATGACTAACTTGTGTCTGCCAATTCATTCACTTTCCTAAAGGATAGAAGAAACCTGTTGCAATCCATTCCTGCATGGTTTGGTGTGAATCCAATGCTCTACATTTTCATTCACAAAATAAAAAGTATCAAAATATTTTCAATGAAAAAACAAAACAAATTAACTTTGTTTAACAAATCAAACTGACCAAGAATCACATTGTGAACTACAGATATCAATTTCATGTAATTTTTTTTTTTTAAATTGCTTGAGCGAAAACATAAAAGCCAATCACAGAGCATGATGCTGATGGATGAATTTGTTCCTAAGGAGGCATGCACATATTTTAGGTCACCTATGCTAAATAAGGGGGCAAATATGGAGGCAAATCATCCTCATCGGTTGTTACCGTCATTCGGCGAGCCTCAACCAATTGGCCATCCTTCATTCGCAACTCAGCCTTTGTGGCTGTCGTTCCCCTCCCCCCCTGGTTTCTCACAATGTGATCATACTTCACAGTGCCATTTGCAGGTAGATGACAGACATCTGGAGGCAGACCAAGAGACCCATGGAGGTTGGAGAAAGCACCACTCTCTTCCTCACTGTGCTGATACTGCTGGACTTGCATGTAGCTGGGAATGGACAGCGCTTGGCGCAACACATTTGTGCATCTGCCGCAACACATTTTCCGGCGCCGAAGATAGTCCAGCGGTCTACGACACCGACTCCGAGCTGGAAACGACCTCATGAAGACACGGGCCCGCCATGGTTCACGGAGGGCGAGGCGGGACACATGGTTCATGGGGGAAAGTCCCTTTAAGGCGAGTCCTTCTAAGGGTAAGCCATACAGTTCACAGAGTGAGCTGACACTGAGCTGGAAACAACCTCACGAAGACACAGGCCACGCCAAGGTAAGGTTCATCGTTCATGTGGGAAAGTCCTTCTAAGGGTAAACCACAGAGTGCTCACTGTTTCAGGTTTTGCATTGTACATGCAGTCATACTGATACTAAACTAAATGTCAACAACAATACAAAAACCCTAATATAGGATATTTAATACAAAATAATAACCCATTAGTACATTTAAGTGCTATAGTATGAGTGTTTTTTTTTTCATATTTCGGACAACATCCTGTAGTATGACACAGTGGTGCAGTGGTTAGCGCAGTTGCCTCACATTGAGAAGTAACCTGGTTTGATCACCACTTGAGGCATACGTCAGTTCAGAAAAAGGTCATATGATAAAAAATACATTTTTGTTTCTAGTATATTGTATAGCCAGGGCGATGCGGCAAAGTTTGATGTTTCGCCGTGACACAAGAAGTTGATGTTTAAGGTCAAACGATGCTCCAAACCTCACGAAACTTTGCAGATGTGTCAGGGACCAACTTTCATGAGTTTTTTTGAAGATGTTAAAGCTGCCGAAAAAAAAGCCTTTTTTTTTTTTTTTTAAAGAAGAATAAGAAATGAGATCGAGAAAAAAAATTTTAAGCTGTAATCGGGAATATGCGGACCCTCGCCTGCTACACGTCGGGGAGCCGGCGGCCCCGACCCGCTGGATCCCCGACGTGCAGCATGCGAGGGCCCTCATATCACTGCTTGCAGTTTTAATTTCAAATTACAGTCACCTTTAACAGCTATATTTTTGTGTTCTTAATGACCTTCCAGGTAGCTGGAAAAAGATAATTTGGAACATTTGTCCATCTTAACTCACATGCAGTTCAGTACACTCTTTTCATGCACATCTCTGTAATAGGAAACCACACCTCCCACTTCCTCCCAACGTGTGGCTTCGATAGACTGCATGATTAACACATCCACTGTACAACTGAGACTGAGCTGGAGCTGTTGAATGAACAACTTCCTACTGTGGAAAGGCCCGGGCCTCAAATCACTTCTGACACTTTAGTACTGGTGCTTTTCAACTCACAATGACATCGATTTGGAGGAGGAAGGTACATGTGATTTGGTTGTAGGACACATTAGAGATGGTACAGTAAAACAAACAAACAATTTTTTTTTTAAAAAACGAAAAAGGTCTGCAGATTAAAAAAAAGAAAATGTACATACCATACAACTCGTCTTCACAGTATCCATAGCTGACTCATGTAGCTCCATTGGACTGACTGAAGTAAACATCTTAAAGGCTAAAAACGTACATGTAAACAATACACATCCATCGTTACAGTGATGCAACAGTTCTGAAACATCATTGGTGGAAATACGGGGTGGTTTGCAGGTTGGCGCTCTGGTTCCACAGTTCAGAACCAGTTCAATAATCAGAACTTTTTTGGAGAAGGAGTTCACTGCTGTCAGCAGTGTTGGTGCTTTAAAGAAGCAGGTTCAGATGACGTGATGGTGGAGAGGTCAGGTGCAGGTTATTCCTGAACGGTATAAAACAAAAACAAACTGCTGGAATATGAATCCAGTTCCTCTGGTTTTTTACAGGGTCTGTATAAAAAGAAAGAATACAACTATGCTCTGTGTGTTTGAGCTGTGATTACTGATGGGATCAAAAATTCTGCTCTGAGATTTGAAACAATGTGTCATATACATATTCAGAGGATTAAGTTAATCTGCATAAATTGAATAATGAATTCATGGTAAGTAATTTTATGAGTAAAAATGACAAATATTTATTGGTTGTAACATCTCCAATGAAAAGATTTGCTGTATTGATTTGTCTTAGTTTAAGGTAAACTGATAAACTTTAGGTTTTGGACTGAGGGTCAGAAGGAACGAGGCATTTTGGGAGATTATTTCAGCCCCTATTTTAAGCATATAACTCAAATCCGACCATAAAACTCACTAATATTGGATCTTATTAAACCAGTAAAAACACAATTATAGTTAGTTTTATGTATTGGCTGTATTCTGTTAATGTATATTAGCTGAAATAAGTAATAACTTGTTTATAACCAAGAATAAAGACTTTGTTTTTATTTGTATTGCCTGGTCAGATAATCTGATCACTAAATAATAGAAATATGAGAATAAAACACCCCAAAGACACAAAATCTGTCTCTAAAGTATTAATTTATTTACATACATACTGTAAAAATACACAACATGTAAAAGCCATGTTTGCAGACCCCTGTATACATTCAGATGCTAAAAAAAAAAAAAGTTCACAGATGGCTGTTCATGCCTGCTCAAGTAAATAAGCAGCTCAAACGCTCATTAAATACCCAACATGGTTTGATATTACGTTACATCCCGACCAAATCCATGTCGAGATACTGAAATTTAAGTTTGTTGCAGCTCTGAAGTCAGTTTTTACATGTGCAAAACTTGTTTTAGTTTGAGTAAATGCTACTGCTTTGGACATCTCGGTCTCCTGAAACTTCCCTCATCTCGACTAAACCAGCTGCAAAGACTTTCCATCCCATTTATTTGTTGTTAAACTTGACGTCGTTGTACTTGACTATCTTTCCATCGCGAGTCACCACCTCCTTCTGCTCCCACGTTTCCACCCCTCCGTTCTTCTCCTCAAACCGCCGCACCACCACCCTCCCCGTTGCGGGCAGGCTGCAGGGCAGATCCTTGGCAGCCTCCTGGTACAACCTCATCTTCGCGAAGTCCTGTGTGAGATCTGCGCCGCCTGTCGGGACCAGAGCCTGGTTTTTTTTCCTGTCTTCTGTCCGCTGAGGGGAAGGAGAGTGGTGCAGAGCGGGACGAGGATTCAGAGCTCTGAGGTTCTGTCTGGGTGAGCGCTCCCAGTTCAGCGGCGACGGAGACCGGTTCAGAGGCGGCAGGTCTCTGTTAAATGGTGATGGAGCCCTGTTCAGCGGCGACGGAGACCGGTTCCTGGCATGAACATGAGGTGAAGGTGGCTTAAGGTGCTCCCTTTGAATGGGTGTATTGGTGACGACGCCCGTGCCTCCTGCCCTTCGTATGTCGCTTATGACCTCCGTCATGGAGGCCCTCCGAGTCAGGTTAGGCTCCACCATTCTACACACGGCGTGGCAGAACGGCTGGTCCCGCAGGGTCTCCTTGATCTTGTCGGGACAGACGCTGGGCGTGTACAGTCGGATCCGGGCGCAGAGCTCCGCTATGATCTTGCCCATGGCCCAGACATCCGAGCGCCGACTCCGCTGGCTGCTCCTCTGCAGCACCTCGGGGGCTGAGTAGGCCTCGTTCCCCATGTCCACTGCCGAGTTAAGACCATGTCTGAAGAACTTGGCCAGCCCCAGGTCGATGATTACTGCTCTGTTGGTGTCATGTTCAACCTGAGGAAAAACCATTAGCTTATATTACTTAATACTTGTTTTTTTTTTTTTACCAAATAATAATTCAGAAAAAATTATAAGTGGGTTAATATACAATTACCTTCTGCTCAGATATTAGAAGTGCTGTGATGCTGTATTTAGGCAAATATACCGATGCTCACAATGATAAAACTAACAGTGATGTTAAGTAGGTTTCACGTTACAATGTTGAACAGGTTTATTTTAGCCTGTTAGCACGCTAACATTTGCTAAATAGCACCAAACACACAACTGGAGGCTGGAAGGAATATCCACAATGTTGCAACTACTTCATCAAAAAACTAATTTTGACCTCATGAAAAGAGATCACCAAAGGTATTATAATAGTCCTGATGGGAAATATAGTGTGTGTTAAATTGAATTATATTCCATTTGTTTTTTTCCTGAATGTCTTCTCTCACCCGATTTCGATTTATTTTATACGTTTTTCTTTAAGCATTTTGTAATTTAGAAAATTGCAATAAATATAACATGATTATCATCAGAAAGAAAACATTTTTAATATCAAAGTCATAAAAATGGCAGTGATTGCAAAATAAAATCTAAATTTTATAATATTTTGTGTCGATTTCTTTTTCACAGCAACCTCCAAAATGAACAAACAAAGAAACAACAGACAAAAAGTTTTGCTTTCTTCCTGAATTACTGTTTTAGTTCTTTTACCAGGGGGAAGTTCACGACTTTAAAAATGCCTCTAGAGCACGTGCGTGTTTTAAAAATGTTGACAAACTGAGAGTCTGAGTCTCCACTCACCATGATGTTCTCAGGCTTGAGGTCTTGATGGACAATGTCTTTGGAGTGGAGGTGAAGCAGCCCTTCACACATGCCAATGATAATCGTGCCTTTATTTGATGGAGTCAACTGAGGAGATAAAGAATTTGAGATCAGGTTTAGTCGGTCTCGAGTGAAACCAACATTCACATTATATTATAAAGGGACTAACTTTTGCAAAGTACAGTCATAGAAAAGAACAGTTTGTTTGGGCTTCTGTGTTGAACTTTAAACTGCAGGTTGGTATTTAGATTTCTCCATATTTCGACCATTAAACTGAAGCATGCATATCCTAAACCAAAGCAAATTATAACAACATGATGTGTCCATGGTGACTTGCCTTCCTTTGTACAAACCATACAAACTCTCTGGGATTTAATGACCAGGTTTGGGTTAGTAGTCACACTTTAGATGCAGTGTGTTTCTGCTTTACACAATTTCATAACAAGCAAACGTTATTCTTTATTTTTTATTTTTTTTAGGTATTCTAAATAATAAAATCCTTAATTACACTTTGGGTTGCTTTCGTCCGTTTCATAGTAACGTTACCTGTATTTTGGACTTTGACACCTTGAAGATGATTGTCTCCAAGTCCTCTCCGGAGATAAACTCTAGTGGGATGATCCATTTGCCGCCTTCGAGAGTTATGTTGCCCAGAAGCTTCACTATGTTGGGGTGATCTGACTTGCTGCAGATTAGCAGAGATGAGTCATGGAGAGAAGGAGAAAATAAGAAATCAAATTCAAATTAGACAAAACAGCTCAAATATTTAAAACCATCTGGATCCTCGATCGGCAGGGGAGGGGATTCTGTCTGAATGTTGAGGTGTTGAGTCCCAGAATAGATAAAACTACTAAGAACCGTGGAACTCCGTGTAACCTGATAAAACACACACACACACACACACACACACACACACACACACACACACACACACACACACACACACACACACACACACACACACACACACACACACACACACACACACACACACACACACACACACAGTCTTAAGGCACTTTAGGTTTAAATCCATTATGTGCCAGGAGAGCTAACTTCTATTTGCTGTGGTCTCATCCACTGATAACACCATGCTGGTCTCTTCTGTATAAAATAAACACGGATAAATCTGGAAACACTTTACAGTCCACAAATGACAGTGTTAATGGGAGCTACTAAATGCATACTTACTGTGCACCTTTGTGGTACATAAAGCAGAGTGATACATCGATATTTTATCGTATTATGAGACTTGATGTCATCATAGATTCTGGATATCACTTTTGTCTTTTCTTGGTTTTTAAAAGCTGCATTAAAGTAAAGTGATCTCGTTCTTTCTAGCTGTTCTATTATTTGTCTTTATTCACCGAGTCATTATCACCATGTTATTTATGACACTTATATGTGCTTATAATTACATTTCAATGTGTTCAAAACAAATATTTCAATGCATTGTCAATGGGAGGAAGTGTTAGCCATGATTTGAAAAAAAACAAAAAAAAATACCATAAATAATTTCACTGTGACATCAATACCCAATTGTTCTTCCTTCTTTTCTGGTAATGATGTTTGTTACACCAAGCTTCCATCACAGGACTTTCAAATCCATCAGACACTGCCAACAATAAATATTTTCGGTTGTTGTTTGAAATACTCGTTTCTTTCTCTTCCTCCTTGAGAAGCTCAGTCAGCATCTAATTTCAACACAGCTACTTGTACTTACTTGTACACTTCGCACTCTCTCTCCAAGTCCTTCCTGTCAATGAGCTGCTGGGGGACTTTCTTGATGGCAGCCCAGGTGTCATTGTACTTCTGCCTGTAGACCTTCCCGAAGCAGCCCTGTGCGAGAGTACCGGTGGAGTACGCCATCTGTGAGGGCCGGAGAGAGAGAGAGAGATATTTTAACAATCATGTTGAAGCTCAGATCCAACGGTCATTTACAAGGGTTGATTAAAAAAAAAAAAAAAAAACATGTTTCCTGCAAAACATGCCACCTTGTGATGTTTGTTTGTGACTGACAAAAATGTTGCTACAATTTGGGGTTAAATTTGTATTTTTGTGGTTTGTGATGCTGTCAAGCAGTTTCCTGTTCTCTGCGTTTGTGCAAGTAAACCATCATCGCCATTTAGGAACTTCTGGTACTTTCCTGTGGGCCATCTTGCGTAATCATCTGACTGAAGAACTACTCAGTGATTCAGAAATAGCCACAAAATCATTTACGGACCTACAGAATCCAACAAAATCCTCTGGCACGTGTATTTTAACATGTTTTTCACAGTCTTAAGGAATGTGTACTTCCCATGAGTATTTCCACTTTATCTTACTTCAGATTTTTTACTTCACTGCTTTTCAGTACAACACAGTATTGTACATCAGTACAATATGGAATCTATGAGTACTGAGAGTTGTGTTAAAGGTTTCTACAGATATCTTCAATCCCAGTTTTTATTCGTGCTAACACTCCGTCAGAGCAAATATGTTCCAATGAGTGGAGAAACAAATTCTTCAGAAAGGTGTGTTGCTTCCTGAGAAAGATTCTGTGTAACCCTTCAAAAGAAAAAGGATAAAGGGCGCCAGAGGTGATCAAACTGAAGTGCCATTTGGTTTCACTGAGACAGAGTACATATTTGACTTGTTGAACAGAATGGAGACACAGTTTGGGCAGTGATTCAAAAAGTTTGGAACCAGGAAAATTCAGAATCCTGAAGTAACTCGCATGAAAACATAAATGTAGAGTTCAGGCAACCGCATAACTCAACCGTAACTCAACCTGTTGTGTAAATAATATCTGGGTGCCACAGTCAGCTTTCTGCAGCCCATTTCACACAAACACTGAGCTGGGTGTTTTATAACTGGGTGATCCAAAAGTAGACAAACTGGTAAGTCCACAAAGGAAGAGTTTCTCTTTGGACTGGCTGCTGAAAGGATGTGGCAGCATGTAAAGTAAGCATATGCAAATACAATGTCAAGTTTAACACAATGTCCAATAGCAGAAAAAAAAATGAATTGTCACAGTATCTGAAAAGAATACAGTCACTATTTAGCAAATAACTTCCATAACATGACAGTGAGGACAAAAAGTAGCAGAGAATACATTAAATAAATGCATCAAGAAATACATTCTGTTCACAACCTCCAAAAGAGCTACAATCTACAGTAGCCATAATTAGTTTTGTTGTTGTTGTTGTTATTGCTGCTCTACATTGGATAAATCTGCTGTCCCATGTTACAACAAGGAAATCTTCTCTTACCTTTCTGCTGGTGAGGGTCGGCCGCTGCGTCAGGTCTGAACAGGAGGTGACGAGTTGCCTCTCTTTCTATCTGCGCCACACCTTCTTGTATCTGATCCATGGCCTTGAGCAAAGTAGGCGTCTCGAGTGATGCAGCAACTCGATCGCAGCTGAAGAATGAGAAACACACACACAGTAAACAAATGCACAACAGAACCAAACAGGGTAGAAAGTGCCTCATAACAAGAAAAACATGTGTCTCTGTGGTTGAAAGCAGCCAGGAGGGTGGGGGTTCCCATTGGGATGACCAGATGGAAAAAGACACTGGAGGATTAAATAAGAACACGTGCAAGGTAGTCTAATATAGTAGCCCCGGTGCAGTGGTAATCCTGTGTCGGTTTGCATCAAAATGACAATGTCCCAACAACTTCATTCGGTCCTGAAATATCTTTACAATACTGTATTGGATAGATTCCACCAACAGTTTCGACAGACATTCGTGGTCCCCGAAGGATGAATCCTACTGACTTTGCTGATCTGCAGATGTAAGCAATGCAACTGTGAGTATGTTAGCATGCTGTTGTTAGCATTTAGCTCTCAGCACCACTATCAACCGCTATTATTGAAGACACTTGCTCTTGTTACAAAGCTATTTTGCAGGTAAACTGTAAAACTGAAATTCAGTTATCGAAGGACACTTCTGACAAGTTTCCTTGGACAATTTTAGCTGTCGAACATTTAGATCATTTTAATGTAGCCTTACCCGAATTATAAAACTGTGCAGCAAAGACATTTTTGATTACAGTTATAGTTGCTTACGGTCACTTAAAACTGAGCCTTTGGCTTTAACATTTTGGGCTGCTGAGACTCTGCTTGGTTGGCATGTGCAGTAATAAACCCAAAGCCAGAGTAAAATGATTGTTTTTCACCCCAGTGGACGCATTTATTCACCCGTTTCCTCTAATTTGTCACCCATCTGTGTATATTAAACACCTGAGTGATATATATTTTTGTTTGTAGTATTATTCCCAAACTGTGAATACCATGAGTATCTACAGGCTGTAGATACTGTATATGGTTCCACTACTGCCATTGTTTTGTGATATTAATGATCCCAACTTCTGTCTTATTTTCTGCCTGAGGTCACATTTCACTGAAGAGCATTTCACAGAATGCATTTCAAGTCATGGCCTTAAGTACATAATAGATTTATTATTAAGGAAGAAATATCTAACTTGTTTATTGAGGGATCTCTCGCTCTGTGGCCACCAATGTAAACAAAGAGGTGATGTTCATGTGATTTCTGAGACTTGGCGGTGGAGGGGAGGGGGTTTCACAGTCAGAGGGGAATTAATATTCTACAACTGCAAAAACTCTTGGTGCTTATTCTTAAAACTTATACTATAAACTTAGACCACACTTTGAGGCCAAAAAAAACATGAATGAAATTGTTGCAGTTTGTCCTATTTTGTTCCTGGTCGTGATGGGAATAAATTAAAGCAAATTATTAACTGAGTAAATGAAATAAAAATCCATTCTAACATGCACACACATCTAAAAACAATCCAATATTTGGATGCTTGTTTAACATGTGTTGAAGCTCTTTTGTTTTTCAGATTCTGCTGTCCCACCTTGAATGCACACTGTCAAATAGGATTTTTAAATGCTTAAATAAATCGAGCTGTAATGTTTTTGGATTGCAAACACTATTTAGTTTAGTTGCTAAACGGAGAGTTATGATTTGATGGTATAATAAGTAAGCCAGCGACTGTTTGTTAAAATATTTTAGAGCTTTTGGGGGTTTGCAATGCACTGTGGGGACATAGAAAGATCATTTTATTTCCTTTTTGTAGTTCATTCATTTAATAGCTGTGAGATTTTTAGCTAAATCTAAAATTGTGGGTGCAGCCCTGCCTGGCACAGAAGTTTCTTCTTGTGTCTTCTTTGACTGTTTGATTTGGTAATTAGAAAATAAAACAAAACGTAAACGATAGGGATGGACACAATTATGAAGCAGGCCAGAGCAGTTTGTGATAAATAACCCTGCTGCAGCACGTCTCTTCAGTGCAGTTAGGGACACATTTAAAGTTCAAACTATAACAACATGAACAAATGTGTAAACTGTTTTTGTGTATATACAGCATTCTGATTGTGATAACCCAAAGATATATTGTAATGGCAGATGTGAACTGGGCATTTAATTTTTTCTTCTAGTGTTACATATTATGAAACCTATTAAAAGGGCCAACATACAAAAACAAACGAACAAACAAAAAAGCTGTAAATTGCAAAAAACCCATCATTCTCTAAGGAGCCAGAGTCTCTGTTTCTCCCTGTTTTTCCCTTCCTTGTTGAACAAACATCATTCTGGATAAAACTGACCATTTTGAAGATTAATATCATCCAGTAGGCGGCGATGATGTACAGATGAAGTACAGTACAGAACTATCTTGGCACTCACTTCCTGAATGTTACCATTCTCAGTGTAACAAGTCACCGGCACAGTCATCAGGTTTATTTTTCGAAATGACAATAGTTTACCCAGCGGTTTATTTTGCTCATCCTCAGGCACAAAGTAAGTTTGCTTATTTAAATTCCATTACTGAACAGTTTAAAATGCAGTATTTTTTTATTTTGAACATTGCATTTCATTCATTCACAGCGTGTGTACAAGCTTTAATCTGTGCTCTCAAGGGCTTTAGCTCACTCAGCTTTTGATCAAATCGCGGATTTTTCTTAACTTTGGTCGTAAAAGAAATGATTTGTTTGTATTTTTGCATCCGAAACAGTTTTGGTTTCGAACTAACCAAACATGTGCCGCCAGTCGGCAAAAACATTTCCTGATATTCTTGTTAATGTTGTTCCCGTTTATTGTCAACGAGATTTATATACGTGTTTTAAAAAGTTAACCGTTTTGTTGTGACGGAATCTAAGCGAACAATTAAAAACACGTGTTTTGTAAATGACAATGATGATGGCTTAACTATTGTGCTTTGCACTCAAAGGTGGCGAATGCCTTCACACCCAGGAGAGTGGGTATGTTTCTCTATCTTTTCTTTTTAATGATCCTTTTAAAACATATTAATGAGATTAATGTGAAGGTCCTTCACTGCTGTGCTCAACCATTTTGATGGCTGCCGCCATTTTGAGATGCTTCTTCTATTTGTTACCATGAATGAGAATCAATTTCAATTGTGTTCACATTATTTTTTTTGCAGGTAGAAGCACCTCTCACGCAAAATTTGTTTTCTTCACATGTTAGTGCTGCAGGTTTTGCCTCCCACACAACGCACTGGTGCAATGACACATACACTGAAAGCACTCTGACTGTGGCAAGTGAAGTCAGTCGAGTGAGACCCATTCCAAAGGAAGAGCTAGAGAAGGGTGACCTCCCCAAGATGCCGGAGAAAATGCCATTCCCACCTGTGGCCGAGTCACAGCCCACATCTGCCAGGGATGGGTTGTTCCCGCCAACCAGTTTATCCGTGGTGCAAAACAACAGGCCGCCCACAGAAACCCTACTGAACGACAACCACAAGGAGGGGGAAGCGATCAAGGCTTCACCAGGAAGCACAGCCATTACAGAGGCATCTGTAGCAGATAGTTGCATCATGGACCCCAAGATGGAGACCGACCCAGCAAAAGTGGATCCTGAAGAAAGAAGAAACACCATGCGCTACGGCAGAGGAGGCAACGACAAGTCCTGGAGATGTAATACAATTTCCATTTCGTGTTCATTTAAAATGGTCACTTTTTTTTTAAAACATCTTACAATTGTATTAATCTTAATCAGAAATATGATGCAGTGTGAAACTAAATCAGCTGTTGCTCACTGAGTGCACAACTAAAGGTGGAGTTGGACTGGACTGCATTATGTTTAGACGTGTTTCGAATTGTTAGTCCTTCCAATTTATAAATGAGTAAATCTAGAATGAAGTCAATGCTAAAACTTATTATAATAATCGAATATCTTATTTAACAATGCGCTAAAAATAAAGTACGGAAAAAATATTCTGCGCCGTGCACTTAAAAAAACTGGCCAAAAAAAATATCTAATTTTTCAATTAAGGTAAGCAGTAATTAATAATGTAATATTGTGACTAATACATTTCTAAATCTCTTGTCTGTATTTCCAGTGTTCCTTCTGTTTATGGCAGCTGTATTCATTCCTTTCTGTGTGGAATCTGCTCGTATGTATTTACAATTTAATCATAACGTGTCTGTATTTAGGTATTATTGTCTTGAATAGTAGCTAACATTGCTGAATATTTTGAGCATCAGTATTTTTTTTTTTAACAAGACCTTTTGTATTACGTTGACTGAATGAAGCCGTAGTGATTTTTAATTCTAAATGTCCAATAATATTATTGAGTGGGTTTTTTTTTGCTCTGAAATTTAAATGTAAACCTTAAAGTTTTTTTAGCTGGTACTCATTAATGTTTTTCTCAGATTTGGCTGCAAACAGGTGCTTTACCTGCCTGGACAAGGAGAAATGCCCACATCTGAAGGCAGTGTATGGCCCAGGTGATAGCCCCTACTACCAGAGAGGCGTCAATAAGTCACTTCCAATATGCTCTGGAATGCCTTTACTTTCTCCCAAGACTTGCAATGTGTGCCTTTTCCTGTCCGATATCCTCATCGACTGCTCCGGGGATATGGACAAACCTGAGGTGGAAGATGACAACGGGTCACAAATTCTTAACATCTCTGAGGGGTGTACGTATGACATGAATGTATTCACTTATCAGTTTAGCTGTTTTTGAAGTTTATGATCTTAGTGGAGACCCCGTTTTTGTTTATCTTTAAAGTGGCTTAACGTCCACCAGAGTGTACACTCTGTTGCCAGTTTATTAGCTACTCCTGTTTAAAACTAATCCAGTCTAATAAAAATAAATCCCGCCTTCATGAAGGTTATACTGTTCAGTTTTTGGAGACCTTTTAAATGCAATTGTTATAATTACAATCAAAGTGTGCTGATGAATTCAACAAATGAAAGGTTATTAGGTGTTTCTGCTGAGTCCCTGATGCTATCTTCAATTCATTTCTTCCTCTTTAGGTAAACGCCATGATGCACACAGTGGAGCGTCTCCTCACAACGGTATGTATGCGGCCCTTAACACCACACTAATACTGGGTAGGACGTCCCTTTGCTCCACGAACAACCTGTGTTTTTGGTGGCAGGGATTCCACAAGATGCTGAAAATGATCCTTTCAGATTCGAATGATGAATTAGGAATTCATAAGCAGGGATGCACAACAATATTCTCAACTGTCTGAGAGGAATGAATCTTAACGGTGGTGTCCTGACCTGTATCTGCTTTTCTTAGACTGCTTGTGCCATCAAGAAATAATCAATCAATGTAGTTTTACCTCTAATGCTATTTTAATTTTTTTTATCCTTTTTTAGATCATGGACATGAACGTATTGGATTGATTTGCGCTGGTATGTATGGCTGTTTGTCAATGTAATACTGATATTGATGACTTAAATTGCCAGTATGACAGCAGTGTTTTCATTTTGCAGTTCTCTTTCTTAATCTCGTCTGCGGGTGTTTGATCTAAAAGGTAAGTATAACTCAATATCAATACACAAGAGTCAACGTGTAAAACTGTGAAACAGAATGACTTTCCATTCAAATTGCCAATAAACTGATTGCGTGTTTGGGATACAGCAAATCATATAAAAAAATGTAAATACTTTTTTCTATTCATTCCTTTCAGGGCTGCAAGAAGAGGTAGGTTTTCTTATTTAATGAGCTCTTTTCTCATGATCATTTCTTGTTTTCACAGTCTAGTCCATCATCATTCATTTGTACAAAGTCTCAATCGAACTTGAACCTGCTGTAAAATATTATTTTTGAAAATTCCTCCCATTGAAAATTATTATTTTTAACAAAGTATATTTACACCTACCACATTTTTCTCTCTTTTTTGAAATAGGGCTATAGGTTGTACGTTGGAAACAACACTCCATGACCTTCATCATTCACTCGTGTGGACAAGCTTATTCTTTTGTTTTTTACTTTCTTTTCCTTTGCCAAATTTTCTGATAATTTGCTAGTTTTAACTGCCATAAACACCGTTCAGACATATCATTAAAACCATTGCTTTAATGGTGATCTTGTCGGTGGTTTTCCTGAGGAAAGCCCAGAGGTGCTGTTGGGTGCCGTTGGGCCACGCAACCATAATTCAAGAGTCACAATAGACGTCTTAACCTATGTCTGCAGAAAGCCGTTATCAAGAAAAGTACACGGGAAAACCCCCCCCAAAAAAAAAAAAATCATAAATGAAATAGACTACTTTTAACAGGCACTGGAGTAGCTGAAACAAAGCAACCTCTCTCAATCTGACTGAAGCACAACCACATATGATGAACCTCATAAAAAGGGGATTTACTGCTGGGCTGTTGTATTATAATTCATGCTTTACCTGTCAATGGTTTTGATGTTATGTCTAATCGGTGTGGTTATCATATAGAAACCAGCTACATAGGGTGTGTTTTGTATTCTATATCTGTATCTCTTATTCTCAAATTGCTGTTTTGATAACAAACCTGCAGCTTTTCTTGATAAATTGTTTCACCAATGATAGGAGAGAAAAAAATTCATCTGCCCCACAATTTTCCAACACGCAGAGTATGAAGTTATTGTTCTCGCTAAACAATGCTCAACAGCCCAGATATATTGCGTTTACTACAACCATCACCAGAAAAAGCAACAGCAGGTCAATAATTGAGGCTGGAACTGTGGGGAAGATTTGAACTTTTCTTGATGATGACATAAAAAATAATTACTGATTATTTCTCTGTGGGTCACCTTACTGCTTATTTGACTTGGCAGCCTTCAGGTTTACTTGACAGCCAAGAAAGAAAGTGTAAAAGTGTCAACGTGTAATCATTAAAAAAAATAAAATAATAATAATTAACCAGCACAGAGTTGTCATTGTTCATAACACACCAGCTGACTCAACATGTGGTTTTTAGTTTGCGAAAAAGTTCTCCGTTCTTAAATTCAAGTAAAAATAGCTATATCACAGTGTCAGAGGTTAAGATTCTTGCATACTTAAGTAAGAGTAAAAAAAAAAAAAAAAAAAAAAGTGGACATTTTAATTATTTACTGAAGTTAACCAGCCTACATGTAGGGCCTAAATATGAAACAAAAGTCTCAGCTTTCATTTCACTTTTGGAAACAGGAACCACAAGTAAGTCTGCACTCTAAGAAAGAAGCATTCTGTTAAGATAATACGAGGTCTTTAAAACATGAGTAGCATATATGCGAAGAAATGTATTTGAGTATAAAGGAGCACAAAATGGTAACTATAGAAGTAGGCCTACCAAAAGGCGTCAAATTGATACCTGATGACAGTTCTTGACAAAAAAAAAAAAAGTCCACCACTGTAAATATTGTAATGTGCAGTGCTACTGGACAAGAGGGATTAAAAAGTAAAATCTTACCCAGCCATAAAACAGCTTTTCACATTCAAACACACTCGCTTTCAACTGGGTTGAACATTAACAAAGAACAACGTTTCTTTGATATTCTTATCAGCGTCTGGACCGTACCAACCAGCGGGTAAGTGACACATTATTTCCGGGCCAGATTTCCACCTTAGCGAACATAATGTGGACAAAGAAACGCTTTCGTATTTTAAATCATTGGTCTGCTCTCACCACTAGGTTCTCGTAGTGAAACTAAGCCACCATCGGCAGAAAAACAAAGCAAAACAAAGTAGTACACCCCCGTGTTTCGCAATCTGTTTCTGAAGGCTCACCTGTTGGCTGCGAGGCAGGCGTGGGGCGTTCAGGTACTCCGTCAACCCACAAAGACCTAAAATGGAGTTGACATTACCCAGCTGAGGAAAAGGACAGCTTCGCTCAGGATTATGCGTTTGTTTGACTTTCTGTTTGTGTATTTGGTGAATTGATAATACTCAAGTCGACCGAGACTCCGAGGAACGGGATTAAACATGTTTTGGACGTTAGTCGTCGCCGCGTTAATGGCGACAGGTAAGTTGGCCTGTTTGTTTTTTTTTGTTTTTTTCCGCCAAACAACTGGGTGGGCCCTCTTCCGCGAAAACTCCGTTGGTTCTCACTGCTTCTCTAAATACGCGACTTTTTCTAAATTTGGACGCATTTATTTGGCTTTGTTTTGCGTGTAGTCATTGTTTTGGGTTCATTAACATTCTTGCAATGGATTTTTTTTAAAAAAAATTTTTTTAGGGAAGAATATATGTTAAATGATCAAACATGAAAACAGTCATAACATTAATTTATAACAACCTGTTATAACCGGTGGGAGGGGTGCGGGGTGTGTGTGTGTGTGTGTGTGGGGGGGGGTATTTGTTCTTGTTTAAAATGGTCTTACACTGGTCTGGATACTGGAGTATGTGTTTATTTACTGAAAAAATAAAGCTGCAGGTACTGAAACCACGCGTAAACCTCATTTTGTGGTGTCGCAATCATAACAATTGCTCGTGAAGCGACAGCATTGTCCAGTTTATTCTTCTGTGACTCATCTCACACACTCTCAGCCATACCAGCAGTGAGGAAATATTGTTTGTGAGGTACCACGCCTTAGGGACCAATTTATACTCATCTTAAGCAAAAAAAAAAACAAAAAAACAAATATATATATATATATACTGTATTACAAAATGCGAGTGGCATCTGATGATAATGATTTTCTAATCCACGCAAATCTTCACCACATTTGATATGTTTCCAGAGTACACCACGGCCATCTCCGTCCAGTGTCCTACCAAGAAGTACGTGGTCATCCTCTTCCAACCCGTCACCCTCACCTGTAACTTCCAGACGGCCGGCCAGGAGATTCCCATCGTCACGTGGAAGTACAAGTCGTACTGCCGGGACCCGATCCAGGCTGCGCTCAATCCCAGCAGCGCGGACAACATCGTGTCTCAAAACAACCCCAACTACGACGCCAACATCGAGTGCTCCGACAACCAGAGGACAGTACGCGCCGTGGCCTCCAAGAGGGGCAGCGCCGTGACGCTCGCCAAGGATTACCAGGGGCGCAAAATCAGCATCCTGAATAGTGAGTTAATCAAAACGTACACCGTGAAATCCCATTCAGATATAAAGTAAAGACTGATTTTTTTTTTCAGTCAATAAAAGTAGAATTATTATTATTATGATGACAAAGTCTTAAAAACACTAACTTGTGACGCTATTGTACTCTTGACCTTTGACCAAAAATCTACCTGCTCCAGAAATGAAGATTCTAGGTTCAAAGATTTATTTGCTCACTCATATTTACTGTATAATACTATAAGTAGAAACATCCGGGAAATGGGACTTAATGACGGGGCTTAGCGGGAGCGAGAGACTGCATTGCGCCACAGCTGCCAAGTTTCAGTTCTCTAAAGAAGCCTTGGGCCTGAGAAAGACTTCTCAGGATGAGGGCACGGAGGATACTAACATGCAGATGTACTGCAAATATAGACTGATATTTTATGCGCACTTCGCATATGTTTAAACACAAGTCATTCGTGTATCATCAACACTACAAGGATCTGAGAGTCATTCTTCACTGTTCAAATGATCAAAAATAAAGGTGCGCCGGGGATAACCGTGAAGTCAAAAGGGACTCTTATCAATAATTTCACAATCATAATTTGATAGTTTGAGACATATAGTGAAGTTACTCTGGAGCTGCAGAGCAAAGAGGCTCCAGCGTAGCAGCAATATCACACGCGCTCACAATAAACAGAAATACCTGTCGTCTATAACCATAATAATTCTAGTTGGATACGGTGTGTCCAAATACTGCGACTTAACCAGCATTATTAAAAGATCCCACTTGTACAACAGTGTCAAAAACGTAGTACATTTTAATTGTTATTGACAGATGCTGACCTGAATATTGCGCAGACTGCCTGGGGAGACAGCGGCGTCTACATCTGTTCCGTGACCTCTTCCCAGGATCTATCTGGAAATGGCGAAGATTACACAGAACTCATTGTACTTGGTGGGTAACACTTCTCCTTTTCGCCGTTTCCGTCTCTTTCCACACACACACACACGTGTGGTTACAGAATTAAATATGCGGGGGCAACTGTACCACAAGCCCTTCGAGTGGCTGATGAAGTAGTGTGGTGTCGGGTTCACAGTAAGACGATCTCTGCCACATGCCAGGTTCTCAATAAGTCTGTTATAAGTTGTAGGCAGTGACGGTAGACAGATAGCACTTTAAAGTAATTGTGGCTTTATCTTTCTTTCACAGAGAGAAAGTCAAACACTACTGACCTCTTGCCTGGAGTTGACTTACTGGTTATGGAAGGTATTATAAGCCCCCTTGATATAGCTGAGATCTCTGAGGGAGTATCAGGTTTAGCTGTAACGGAGCTGTGATTATCATTTCTTACTCATCACCCCGGCTGTATTGCTGGAGGTGTGGCTTTAGAAAAATCAACAAACTCGAGCTCTTTCTGTTAAACATTTTTGAACAGGGGTCCCCAACCCGTAGCTCGCTAGCTATTGAGCTACCGGATAGCTAGCCTCCTCATGAAACACACAGAGATCAGAGGACAGAAACGCAGCAGAGACAGCTGGTACAGCTATGTGAATAAGTGTTACCAAACATGAGTAACTCCCAGAGGGGCAAAAAAAGAGGATTGGAGACACCTGGTCTAGTCATACAGTGGCCGAAGTCGTACTCTAAATGCTCAGTTATAGAGAACGTCTGATTAATTCTACAGGCCCCTGCATTTAAGCTACAAACATCCTGCTGTTTGACATCCTTTTATCACATTTCTGTTTGTCTTTCTTTCGTGTGACTCAGCTCCTGCGTGTGACTCATGGTTGAGCAGAGGTGGAGAGTATCTGCAATTTTCAGCGCTCATTTCCTCTTCTGTGCTCGACTAGTTTTGAACAAGATGACTACGTCCTCCGCTCACTCGGCTCCCATTTGAGTTGATTCACGTGAACACGCAGCGTCTCCCTGCTCTTTGTGGCGTGTGCTGCCTGAACTGTCTCTCAGAGTGAAATCGGGGCTTGTCAATGAACCGGCTTTTCCGGTTTGACAAAACCTTTAAAAACATACCCTTACCACTGTTGATCTGATCACAGAAGAACAAAAAGGAGATCTGAAGGTTCTGCGGTCAAGTCACAAACTTCTGCCGCTTCCCATTCGACTGACAGAGATGCCATTGTCTGTTCAGTGGGAAAAACTTAACCCTTTCTACAAGAGAGAAAAATCATCTTGTATTTATTATGTGTTCTTAAATGTACCTAATGTGCCCCCTCTCCCTCCCCACAGACCAGCTGTTGGTCATCCTGGTTGTGTTGGGGTTCCTCTTGCTGCTGCTCCTGATCGGCATCTGCTGGTGCCAGTGTTGTCCGCACACCTGCTGCTGCTACGTCAGTTGCCCCTGCTGCCCGGACCGATGCTGCTGTCCACGAGCGCGTAAGTACCCGCGACAAAAAGCCCATGGAAGTCTTTCCTTTTGCTGCATGTAGTCGAGGACTGAATACCCGACTTCAAATACTTTTTTTTGGACTAAAATGTATCTGTAGCACCAAATAATTTAACCAGTGTTTGATTATATCTTCATGGAGGGCCAAGTTCTTGTATGTCAGCTTGCACTTGTTTGTGTTTATTGCTAAATGAAAAAGAGGTTTTGTAGAGGAAAAACGTTGGAGAATGAAAAATCAAAGAGCTCTCAAAGAGTTGCTCTGGTGGCAGTATTAAAGCTGAAGTATTGCGCTGGAAAGTATTAAAAGATTTCAAACAACTGTCGTAAATAGATGAGAGCTGTCATTAACCAAAGTGTTTTCATCAAGTGCCCTCCTTAGGTCAGGCTAGTAAGGGTGCCTTTAAAAAGGGTAGTGTGGAAGGGTTTGGGAGGAAGACAGTTAGCAGTTGGACAAATAGCCTAAAATGTATTTGAATTATGGTCTTTTAAGTCATGTAAACTATTCCTTTACCACTTTAATCTAAGTGCTGAACAGGGCTCTGGGTGACACCACACATCATAGGTTTCTTCAGCTCCATATTTTGAAAGCATAACTACCGAGAACTAGAGGCTGATGTTCAATTTAGAGAACGCAGAGCTAATCACATTTACGTTACGTTTCTTTAACCACTAGGTTTACTTGTGTTAGTGTGTGGAAATTTAGATCACAAAAAGCCCTCACATGAGTAAATGCAAAACTAGTGTGGAACCACAGGCAGGTGAAAAGCAGCTCGGCGTAGCATAGGAAGGAAGCGAAGGAGGAGTAAACCTTTTAGATAGAAAGGTTCCCTGCTAAGCTCACTAATTAACACATTGTATTATGTCCTTGGAAAAGTATTCAAACAAGAAAAAAGATTTACACATCGACAGTAGCTGCGTATGAATTTATGATGTCCCCGCTGCTCCAAACACACGAGGTGTTTCCAGTCAGTCATGCGTTACTTCCACTTTGTCTCTGCTCCGTTGTGTCACAGTGTACGAAGCAGGAAAAGCAGTGAAGAAAGGGGTGCCCAGTCACTACGCTCCCACCCTGTATGCTCCCAGTATGTACGCTCAGCCAGCATACGGTGGCCCCCTGGTCAACCAGCCCGGGATGCCCATGCTGCCTCTACCCAACGGAGCTGGACCCCGACCTCCCCCCAACGGTTACGGTCATGAATATGACGGCGCCAGCTCAGGTAGGAGTCACTTACTTTAAAACCAGGTCTTTTTTTTTTTTTTTTTTTCATTTCTGTCCTGATTCTGAAAAGTGTATGTATGAGTAATTTATGTTGCAGTTCTCAGTATACGGTTAAAACTTGAGTTGCCATAAAAGTCAGTGAACACGAGTTTCATAATGAGTGTACAAGTGTGTTGAGTCTTCTTGAGCCGCTATCTGCTTTATTGTTGTTGTCTGTGCAGTAGGACACGGCTCCCAGGTGCCTTTGCTGCATGATCAAGATGGTGGGGGTGACCACAGTAAGTAAATGGAGGGGGAAAACAAAAAACAAAAAAACACTTCCAGTAATTTCGGGATGGGTGGGGCTGACTTTAAACATTTTTTTTTTCAGTTTCTTTTGTCAGTAGAAAATGGTGAAAGGGAGTCTAAAGTTAAAGGAAATCATCCCCCCTAATTGTTCGATGTATTGGTTTTAAAAATAAAAACTACATTTAGGTGATTTATTAAAACAGATTTTCTTTGCAATGTAATTGTATCCAAAGTATGATATGTTCAAGTACAATACAAGCCCAAGTATATTGTCTGATCCTCCCGAGAGTCTGTATAGATGACATACAATCATTGTGATATTCCACGTTATCTGTTTATTACAAAGAGTTATTTAATAGTTGTGAATGTGTTATATATGTATTGTATCGTATGTTCTTTTTTTTTTTTATCACCGGTGTTTTCCCCTCGTGTCATGTTGACCTATCACTCCCACTGTACTTCTGAAATAGTTATTATTTATTCATAACCTTCTGGCTCATATGAATTACAGTTTAGGTGTTTTGTTGACTGATATTGGCCACAGGTATATCAGCCAATATAAAAAACGTTTTTTTTATTTTAATCTTCTTTCCAGAAAATGATGCTTAGGATAAATTAAAAGTTGTTCCATTTGTTTATTCAATTTATAGTTATTCATAATTATCACATTCCCAATAAAGTTCACTGTTCCAGTGCACAGATGTCATTCTGAGCATTAAAGTTTACTGTTAAACTGTAAAATACCCTGGTTATATTACACATCTTTATCATAAGTGTTTGATAGCCACATTTTGGCTGATATATTAAGTCATGGACATATTTTACTTTGTCTGGTAACAGTATCGGTCCCAAGAATCCAGTATTGGTTGTGCTATAGTGTCAAAAGATGATTATGATGTCACATATACCTTATTAGAGTGTGTGATTTTGTGTATTTTGGGATAGAAACTTGTTCAGTTTGGTCCCATTCTCTATCATAACCTATTATATCAGCTGTAACCTCTATTCTGATACCTCCATCACTGTCACATGATCACCTTTCATATTTGCACAGAAAAAAACCGCAACATAACAAACTTGCATAACAAACGCATATATACACATGCAAACTTGTCAAGTTAAGCCTTGTTTTTATATTGCCAATATAATTACAAATACTTTATATAATATAAACGTAACTGTTCATATTAGCTTTATGCTAATTTAAGACCGCTTAAATCGTTCTTTTTTATCAGTGGGGAAATTTTTGTGGGTCAAACTTGGAGCAAATTACCGTGATATGCACTTCCTCATGAACAAGTTGCATTCATCAGGCTGAAACAAGCAATGCGCGACGATGTTTGTGTTAATAAAAGAGTTGAAATGCCAACCTGAAATGCCAGACTAACAGGGGGAAAAAAAAGTATTGTTTAAAATGAAAACACAAAGGTGATCCTTCGTGAGGCCCGGTGATTCAGTGAATTTCCTCCTTCTTTTCTTCTCTTCAGCTCGCAGTGGATATCGTATCCAGGTAGACCCTGATGGAAATGCCACGCGTGCCATTTATTATATGGAGAAAGAGCTGGCCAACTTGGACCCATCCAGACCTGCTAACTACAACCGCTGTGAGTGACTCGCCACTTCCTGCTGTTAAGGTCAACTGTGCCATAGACGGCTGTGGGTGCAAATGAATCAATGTCCCGTAAACACTTTGAAGAGTCCCTTAACTACTGCAAGTGTCTTGGTTTGCACGTCATCCAAGTTGTTCTGTGATTTATTCCTTTTCAATACTCAAAATACAGATTAATACAGAACAACTGGCAAATGAATGAAACAAGTCACTGAATTAAAAATAATACATTTATTACATGCCTTGTTATGGATTAATGTAGGACTAAACCTCTGAAATCATTACTTTGGCATCACAAAGCTTTGTCAGATCACGAGTGGATATGATATTATCAAAACATTATTTATCTGGAAGTCAAATGAATGTAAATATTCTATTATCTCCCAGCTCTCTTCTCGTCTTTCACAGCTTCCTCCAAATCAAGTGTTTTCAAAGTCTGACACAACATAAGAACTGTGTGGAAATCAATGTATGCTCATGAAACAAACTTCTGTACAAACCACAGTGGCAAATTTACACATAGTCCTGGTTTGACCTTATTTGTCAGTGTTTCATTCCATATTACCGTGTGTGTATGTATATATACGTGTGTGTATGTATATATACACACATTCAGATGCTGCAAAAGGCTCAGGGTGGAGAGGGAAAGATATTTGAGTACATTTATATGTTAAAAAGTTATTAAATAATACTTTATGCCTTGATTTTCAGGTTTTTTTTGTTTCAGTAATTTAGCCACAATATGCCAGTCATATCTTTTAGTTTGCCTGTGTTTCAACCAGACACCTTTCATTTCTCGGCTCTTCTACATCACTTCTTCTCTGGTTTCCCTCCCTCAGTGGACAATATGACTGAAGTCAGCTCCCTGCACGACAGCATGGAGCCCCGAGGTCGCGGCGGCGGTCGCTCCCAGCCGCCGCATCTGACGACGGTCTACGACCGAGACGAGGCGATGAGCACCATCAGCAGTGTTTCCCAGCAGGGCCACCGCCGCGACGACCCCCCGCGCCGCGACGACCCCCCGCGCCGCGGCCCAGGTTACATGGAGGGCGGCGTACGTGCCCGCTCCATGGACAACCTCGACGACGTCGGACGGCGATACCCCAGAGACGACTACCTGCCACACCGGCGCCCAGAAGAGCCGAGAGGCCGGAGGGGGTGAGTCTGAATGAACATGATGAACGGTTGAACGTGCACCGGGTGGTCAGTAACGGTTCATGGGCTTCTTCTCTTCTTCTCTGTGCAGTTATGATGTCAAAAACGATGGAGGTGTACGGAAGTGATTTTAGTATAACACAAGGTCTGAGTCTTAAAATACTGACACAGCTTTTTAAAGCGATGAAACAGAGTTTCTGTCACTCTGGAGCCCTGCTCATTTAGTTCATCACCGTTAAATACCTTTTAAATATTCCCCTGTGCTTTCAGAAGTTAAATAGATCTGTTTTACGAATTGGGCCTTGGGTTTTTGATGTGGTGGGGCTTCCTGGACTCGTCACTGTGTGTACGTGCGCGTGTGTGTGTGTGTGTGTGTGTGTGTTGCTCTTCCTAAACCTGAAACAAGTATCGAGTAATGATGATACCATGTAAAGAAACAGCGTGTTTTTTCTTACCTTTCATGTTTCAGGTTATGCTGGTTTTTCTGAAAGAATTTGAGGGATCCGAGTCAAATGGAAGAACGAAATGGCTCTGATGCTTCACTTTAAATGTTGATATTACTGATGATGCATGACAGAGCTTGAATATGAGCTACGGCAATTCAAAGGGGCTTTTTTTTTTTTTTTTTTTTTTTGAAGTGGAAAATGTTTCCACGTGTCCTTTTCAAAAACTCCTACACATTAGTGACATCATCTAAGTTTGTTCATGCACATGTGGTGACTCAGTTCGGTTACGCAGCAGTTTGAAAGATCACTTTCGGGCCTCAAACTCATCGTCGCCTTCTTTATTGTTTCCATATTTTATTTTATAGTTACAATTTGACAGATTATTAAAAATGCAGTTTAACTTTAGTTTACTTAACAACATTAACAAATCTTCAGTTGTCAAGTCTAGACATGTAGTAACTACTGAATACGGGGATGCCAAAGCTCATGCTTAACTGTATTATTTTGACATATTCTACGCTATAATTTATATTTTATTGATAAATATTTGGGTATCTAAATTCCCCCCAGAAACCACCCTTTCAGTTAAGGTTACTCACTGGGTGGAGTTCCTCAGTGATAGCTGCTAATGAAAAGATTACGCAATAAAAATTCCATGGTCTACTGCTAAAAATAGTAAAAGTGGCACCTGAACACTCACCTCCTTTACTAGCAGGAAACCACAGCAATCGTGCTCACAGACGCGATGGTTTCGGAATCTGGTACATTTGATTGTGGGGGCGGCACGGTGGTGCAGTGGTTAGCACTGTCACCGCACAGCAAAAAGGTTCAGGGTTCAAATCCGGTCCTGGGCCTTTCTGTGCGGAGTTTGCATGTTCTCCCTGTGCTTGCGTGGGTTCTCTCCGGGTTCTCCGGCTTCCTCCCATCATCCAAAAACATGCACCTTAGGTCAGGTTACCTGGCGCCGCGCTAGTGGCAGCCTGTTGCAGCAGCTCCCCCCTGAGAGCCCCCCCTGCTGCAGCGAAGCGAAGACATTTCCCCTCGGGGATTAATAAAGTGAAATAATAAAAATAAAAAAAATTACTTGCTCATTTTTCACCAGATATTCAAAATAGATCGAGGCAGATGTGATGTATGTGAATTAGGAATGGCAGATGGCTCGTTGTGTATTATATTACGTGTAGCTCCCTCCATCCACATCCTATGTTTTTCTTTGATTCAAAATGTATTAACATTTTTATTCATATTAATTATTAATTTAATATTATTAATTAATAATTATATTAATTCTAATTAAATAATTATTGATATTAATATAATTTTATATTAAATAAAAAAATTAAAATTAATTATTAATATGAACATTATTGAAATATATGCAAATCATCCTTATCTTTAAATCCCCTTTTCACACAGGAGACGCAGCTCTTGGGTCTCCTTCGTTTTGTACATGACACCACGTTGTTCTACAAAGAAGTGCAGCTTTTTCTCCTTTTTTTTAATTTTTTTTTTTTTTTAAGTCCGAATGCTTGGCCACAGTTGTTATGTAATATTTCCAGACTACGCATGCTAACCTCAAAATTGTTTAACTTTGTTGTTGGTCGTGTGATTTGTTTGTTTAACGAGCTTCGATTTGAATGTGTTTTTTTTTTTTTTTCAGTTCATATTTTTTCCCGAGGCGTGTCGATCTCAAGTTTGTACCAATCTGAAAACTACTGTCGGTTAGCATCTGGTCGCCACTGGCTGACGTTTATTACGTTTTCTTTGTCGCCGGATGAGAAATATTGAAATTCAGTCGCGTCGAATCTCACTCCTTATAGTTGGTCTGCACTTAGTGGCCTTAACCCTCACCTGCAATGCGAGCGGCTTAAACTGTTCTGGCACAGCAGTAAGATTTCGACTCGCCTAATGACAACTGCGTCGTGCCTCTTTAGCTCGGACGACGAGTGGAGCAGCAGCGCTCGCAGCGGCTACGATGACCGCAGACGTCGCGACTACTCCCCCGACGACCGCCGGCGAGGCGAGGGCGGGGCTTACGGCGGCCTCCAGGGGCGCCGCACGCGCAGCCGCGACGATCTGATGGACATGGAGAGGGAACGGCGGCACGGCGGCGCCGCCGCCAGGGGCGGCCGAGACGATTACGACGACAGTTTCCTGCGAGAAGCCATGGAGAGGAAGAAGATGGGCGAGCCGCAGAGGGCGCGCAGCCGGGAGCGGCTGGACAGCGAGAGCGACCGGTCGGATCGGGGGAGAGGGGCGCGGGGGCCCCCGCCGCTTCCTCTGACTCCGCCCTCTAGATACCCGGGTCGCCGCGATGACTACCCGCCTCCTCCGCCGCCCCCGTACAGCGAAGATGAAAGTGTGTCATCTTCAAAGAAAAGCAATCTGCGCAAGGTGAGCCAAGGAGAATCTTCCTACGAGTTTCAGAATGACTTTAAATACTTCAACTGCCAATTTGAGAGTGTCGAGAAAAGTAGACAAATTTAGGTTATTACAATTAGTGTCTGTGATCGGACAGACCCCGAAGAAGCCGTTCAAATCTTTTTGAATCGTTTTGATGTTGTTATTGTCAATGAATAAGTTAGGCGCTTCAAGGAGATATACTATTTGCTTGAAATGCACACATACACACACACACACACACACACACAGACACACGCAGACACACACACACACACACTTGTGCGTCACTCAGATAACATAACCGTGGTATACAATTCTCCTTTAACCTGGCAGAATTTGCATTGCACCGCAACTCCTCAAACTTTTGAACAGCTGTGGTTGTATTTGCATGTTTCTCCTGGTCGTACTGCAGACCCGAAGCGCCTAAAATGTGATTAAATTGGGATTGGTTTTATTTTGGTGATGATATTTTCCCCCAGTGCATTGGTTAACTGGACTCTTCTTTGTCTTGCAGAATGGAGCTGTGAGTCGGGAGAGCCTCGTCGTGTAAAGCCAACCATGTATGACTCCAATAATGCTTTGTTCCATCTAAAAAAAAAAAAGAGAGACCTGTTTGTTAGACTGTAAATATTAGTCATACTGCTAATTTGCTGTGCTGATTTGACATATTTCATGATTCAAATTGATGCTTCATGTGATTGTAAACTTTTCTAACAGGGAAGGTGTGCGCGGACTAAACGTTTTGTGCCTTTTCGTGTATAAACAATTGTGGCTGCCACAAGTGCCTTAATGTGTACAGAATTTTACGTTTAGATGCAGAAGTCAAGTTGGTAAATAATTCCCTTCAAATGTTGTTTACATCTTGACAAGTAAACATGTTCTGATTGTTTTAATGTTTTGAACTTTTATGGAATTTCATTTAACATATACAGGTACTGATGTAGATGTGTGTGTGGGGGGGTCTATCGATTATTTTAGTTTTTTTTGTGCACGTGTACTTGTGTAATTGTTTTTATAAGAAACTATGTACATTTAAAGGAATTCATTTTGTTTTTACTCTTCGCTTTTAGTCATGTTAGTGTGCTCGCTGTATTGAGAGACCTGGTGAACAAAGTGCTCTTAAATTGAATTATTGTTTTTAACTATTTTTTTTTTTTTTTACACCAACTTGCAGCTTTAACCTACAATATATTGTACAGCTGACCAGTAATACCCTCTAACAAATGCAAAAGTTTATTATGATGTAATGAAACACAATTTTACAATAAAGGTCCCCATTCGCTAGCCATTTGTTTGTCGTGACGAGTTTCACCACTAGATGACAGCATTTTGTCAGTCTGTAATTTAAGAGCAGTAGATTGCATCAGTGATGTTTTTATGGACGGTATTATGGAGTTAACAGTTCATTGCTCATTAACTGTTCATTGATTTAGAAGTGTTAAGTTCAAGGACGACTTTGTATACCGATCAGCGACAAACTGGAAAACGTGTGATTGCTTTACCATTGAAAGTTTAGAACCAGGACGAGGATTCCTGTTCCTCTGTTGACATTTTTTTTTTTTTAAACAACTTCCAGTTTAGCATTTGATTTGGTACGCATCGGAAGGACCTAGAAATAACAAAATATATCAAATTTAACACAATCTATCAAAGAAATCTGTGATAAATAAGATTTTAAAAGTGATGTTGATTCCAGGCCACGACTGTGTGAGACCGTTACATTCAAACATCACACATCAAATATTCATAGTAGTCACGTAACTTCTTGACAAAGTCTAGATTAGGTCCAGATAAAGACTAAATTATAGGTCTAATTCAGACCTTATCGTGATGTTAGCCGGACCTAATTTAGACCTTTTTGGACCTAATCTAGACTTCATCTGGACCTAATTTAGACCTTTTTGGACCTAATCTAGACCTTTTCCAGACCCAATGTAGACCTCATCTAGACTTAATCTAGACTTAATTTATACTTTATCTAGACCTTATCTAGAGCTAATTTTGACTTTTTCTGGAGCTAATTTAGTCTTTATCTAGATTTAATCTAGACTTTACCCGGGCCTAATCGAGACTTTATCTAGACTATATCCTGAACTAATTTAGACATCATCTCGACTTTATCCAGACTGGGATAATCCATGTATATTCAGATTGTCCATTGATCCACAATGTTTCGATACCACACAAAAAATAAAAATGTCATATTTTACATGAGAAGAAGTAGGCGTAGTAATACTACACTGAGTTTAACATGAGAAACAACAGGTGGAATTTCAGTTGTCATCTCTTAAAGCGAATCACTGCTGCTGTCACGCAGACAACTAAAGATTTCACTTTCAAGAAACAGGTAAGACATTAACACATTCTATGTCAAGTTGCTCGACTAACAGAATTTAATTATATAAATCATGTCATCTGCTGCAGGTTTATGGATTTTTCTGAGGTACTACGACGTCTTCTACGTCCTTGCTGCTGTCCATCAACACCCTGACGTTCTTGAAGGGTGTTTACAGCGACAGAGGTTTGTGCTGCTGATCTTCACATTGCCACAGTATATTGAAATCTTCATCCACGATGTGAAGACACAGTTTTTTTTCTTTCATGTTGCTTTCTTTGTCGAACTTTATTTTGGGCATTCTGACGTTCTCCCAGATCTCAGCAAGTTTACTTTGGTGACTACATTGTTGTGATAACGATAGAAATGGCCAAACAATAAATACAAGATTGAAATGGTAAAACAACAGAATTATCCTTTGATTAAATAAAATAATCCTGAAAGCTGCACCCCCCTCCCCACCCCACACACACTCAACCCTCCTCTCCTCTCCAATCATAGGTTCGTATGCCAAAGACCCAATCTGCTGACATCGAGAGAGCGAACGAGAGGAGGGAGGAGGGAGAGCAGCAGAGAAAACAAATGCTGAAGGAGAGAAGACGACTCTGAGCTCCTCACTGGCTTCAGATCAGCTGATAAGGTAAGAGCTCTGCTGCTTTCTGATCTATAGTTATTATTAATTACTTTATGACAACATGTTTCTGTGGTTGTTTTTTTTTTTATCAATCTTGTTTTTGTTGTTGTTGTTGTTTTTTATCTTTCACTTGAAAATCCTGTTTTTGCAATAGAATAGCAGTGAATTGAGACCAATCAGTGGCAACACTCAAAGGGGCAGACATGTCACAGCAGTGTGGTGTAGAGTGCAGGCTTGTTGCGAGTTAACGATCTATTTGCTTCTCCACGCAGAAAATAGAAATGGGTGATCTGTTCTGTTTGATAATCGTGTTTTATGTATTCATCAGCCTGTATTGAAATATGAGAGACTGGTTGAGGAGAATTATTTTCTTAAAATTTGGACCGAAGGAAAGAAAGAAACAAACCCTGGGATTCATTATGTTCTTAACCAATTATCATTTTTATATATGTCAGTCATTGTTTTAGCAGTCTGTGTTAAGTTTGTAGACACTGTAAATCACAGAAGCAACCTTGTGAACAAATAGTGATTCGTCCGAGACTTGGGTCGCATATTTAGCTGTCAATAATTTGTCCATGATGGGAAAATCTGATAAAATGTAAAAAAAAAAAAAAAAGGTCTGATTTACTAACAAGGCTTGAAAAGACACAAAATGACCTGCATATGAAACAATCCAATTTAACGCTACTCAATGACAGTTGGAGCTCAATGTGGGAGCTCAGGCCAAATGAGATTAAGTGCACCTTTGGGAATAAAAATCCCGACTAACCCGTGGACAGCAGCATGTCAGAGTTCTGGGTACAAAATGGGGTCAATAATCTCTCATTGATATTCGGAGAGTTTTAAGTTTTAACCCAATGACCGAATGCTTTGGTCCTATTTGCACAAACAATTTAGACTCACGATTTCTGATGATGTCATTACTGACCATTTTGAAATTCATTGAACATAACTACAAAGTAACAAATCATCTCATTTTGATAGGAAATACATGACAAGTTGAATTTTTATTGAGTCTCAAAGTCTCAAAGTTTTTATATGCTGTAAAACAGGAAAATAAGTAAATGTCATGACTAAGCTCTTCCATTTTGGAACAGCTGTCCAAAAAACATGGATTCGTACTGCAAAAGTTTTATGTCACCTTAGAAACCAATCCCGCAAGGGGTGGGTCAAGGTATAGGTGGGACTATTTGCATATTCATAGAATTGTGCATATTGAATGAAGGCCTCAGTGTAGAGTTACATCCAAGATATTCGAAGGCATTGGATGAGTTTTTCCTTGGATTGGACACATGTAACTGGTAAGGAGTTTTTAGAGTATTAATCAAGGCCAGGAAAGGGACTTCACCAAGTTTCAAGCATGCTGTTTTCTAGATCCTCACTCCACTTTACAGAGTAATAAATGCAGTAATACCAGATAAATGCACAGGATGCAGAATGAGTAAGGTAAAGAGGCAAAGTGGAACAATAAAAACTCTAAAGTTTTAACGTCTCTCCAACTGTTCATCTGTGCTGCTTCTGACCAGTAAAGTGGACAGAGGGACAATGGATCCATTCTCAGTGTGTTATTCTGTCACTCGTCTCTGTCCAGTACAATCCCAGCAACCCCCATCACTCACCCACACCACCCTCAATAGTACCATAATACTGTAAAAGCATGTTTGTGCGTCTGTGGGTTTACACCATGTGGATTCCCGTCTGTTTTACTCTTAGTACTGTTGCAAAATGAAAGTCTTGTAGTATGTTTGTGAATTAGATGGTTGGACAATAATTCGCCCAAGCTCGTTTCATCTAAAAGGAGAATGTCAATCAAGCTGTACACACATGCAGAGCCCTGAGAAAAGGACTGATCCACCAAAACAACCTGTGTGGGTTTGTCATTGGTGACCAGAGCCTTTAAAAGGTTATATTATATTTAACAATGAGATCATTTTCTCAACTGATGTAAGAACACAAGATTATGGTCGTTTTCCAACCCATACAACCATAAAGGTCGTTTTTTTTTTTTTCTCTACCCTGAAATACGACCCACAGGAATTTTTCCTAAATTAGCGGCCCTGGTTAGGTTTAGGTACGAAAAAAACATTTGGTTGGAGTTAGGGAAAGATAATGGTTTTGGTTAAAGTGACGATTTGAACCATGTTGTGCATCAAAGTTACTTCTTCCTTAAAGTTATGTAACCTTCATCGTCATAGCAATAGTAAAGACAGCTTTAAAAGAAACCATCCCGACTCATGGTTGGAAACACGAAGTGAACGGCGACGTCTTGCAACCAGGATTATGCAACCTTCATTGCCATGACAGCAACCACGAGACCATTGCCCCCAGCTTCACTGTGATTAAAGTCTGGAAAGCCTGTTCGCATGAAAGTTCGCTCAGCCACTCTTGAAGGGCGGACCAATTAGAGACCAGCGGGGGTGGCTAAGTGTGAAGACGTTGAAACACTGACATTTGTTTTGAGCTGTTGTTCCAAGGATGGCGGCAGGGGTAAAGCTAGATGAAGTGATACGAACAGTTGAAGCAACGCTAAGAAATATCGTAGAATGGAAGATGAAGAGTGTTCATCATCTGCGGCGGTCATTTACCAGCATGGTGCTGCACTCTGCTCACATTGAGGCAACATCTCGTTTTTTTTTTTTTTTTTTTATAGAACTTGGTTAGCTTAGGCGCACAGCATATGTCATGTGGTAGTCCATGCTGATTGGTTAAAGGCTGCTCTAATAGGTACAAAATGAATCCGAGGTCTGCGCCCATTACGATGCCAAGACTGGACACAATCCTCAATGGAGCGTTGCCCTTAATTTAGGTCTGGTAATACCAGGCTTACAGGAAACCCGGTTTTAAAAAAAACTTTACCAACTCGTGGTTGTAAAAGGAAAGCAAAACAACAGCCTCTTGGACCAAAGTCCACTGTTGTATGGAAACATCTACCCAACCCATCTCTAACTAACAAGGAAAACTCATTACATACACATCATCTGAACTGCGTCACTTCTTCGGGACACCGGATTGTCATTATTTATACCGCTCGAGGTCGCAGACCTTTAAAACGTACCGTGGGTTGTAATAAGCTGCTTGCACAATAAACCCATGTTTTTTTTTTTTTTATTGTTTTTTTTTAAAGGACAGTCTCGGTTAAAAGAAATAAAACTGACTCTTTGTTGGAGACCGTATCACCAACCTGTCCTATGCTGTTCTGCAGGGCGCTGTTTCATGATATTTGCGCCAGGCAAGCTATGACTTGTACCATGAGATCATCTTGATTTGGACATTATAGAACTGATCATGGCAAAGAACTGCAAAGGAAAACAGGATGCTCGCACCATTGGTGATTTGCTTGTTCCCTTGACGACAAAAAACGGGGTACGCTTGAAACAAACTAGTTCCCATGACATCATGTTAAAAAATGTCTGAAGGGCAAAAGTGCTTATAGCTGGTCCGAACAGCCCCATTTGAAGGCGGGGGGAAATGGCAGCCATCCTTGGGACGAGAGACACAATAATCTTTCAAATGGAGACGAGCCGGCCTCAAAAGCTTTTCCCAAGTTGCACTCGTTTGTTCATGTTAAAGGGGTTTAAAATTGTCGTGTGAAGAATATAAAAAAATGTCAAATCCGGTTTATTTGATCTCCTCTACACACCTGGTGTGTGTGTGTGTGTGTGTGTGTGTGTGTGTGTGTGTGTGTGTGTGTGTGTGTGTGTGTGTGTGTGTGTGTGTGTGTGTGTGTGTGTGTGTGTGTGTGGAGCGGACAGTTGCTTATCAGGAAAACATAAAAGTTGTCTTTTAGATTTGCAGGGCTTCATATTCATGTTTAGGTTGTGCTTGAGCTGTAGACACACACTTGTTTTTTGTTTTTTTATTTTAATATCAGCAGTTCGGACTCCCTCTTGTAGGAGGCCCATAATTCCTACCTTCAGGTCCTGATTGTGGTCGGTCAAAAGTTACTAAAAGCCACCAGAGTTATAACCAAGAGAAGAAAGGTCGAACAAGAGACAGAGACAAACGAGCGAGGGCAGAGAAAAGGGGATTGTTGTGATTAAAAGACAATTATCTGTGCACATCGACTTCCCAGTGTTGTGCGGTGTCAGGCTCGAGCTGAGCTGTTCTGTCCCAGAAGGCCTCGGGAGACAATGGCTACTGTGTGAGGAGGAGGGAGGGGGTTTGTTAGCAAGTCTTGGGGTTTCATGACACGGTCGCAGCACCATGCAACTGCGTGAACGCACGCAATGTGTCGTGTCTTTATTGATAACGGTAGTATGTCGGAGCAGTTGGTAGATTAGCAGGTGTATTTTTCTAATCTGATGTACAACCGTCTTAAAACAACCAAATGAAACTGCTGAAGTTGTAAATTGACTTCAGACGTAATAATAACTCACGCAGTCGCGCAGATTATATTTTGATTACTGTGATTTGCTGAGTTTGAGAAAGGCTGAAAAAGTTGCGATGTAGAATTATTACACAGACCGTTTGAACAGAAAACTATTTCTTTGGGTGTAAAAGCCGCTTCAGAGTGTCCTCAGTTCACTGTGACCCATTTAAGGCATCAAGGAGGAGTCTGTAGTGCCTTCAGTCACAGAGGCAGTGGAGATGTTCTTCATACACAGCTCTTCTGTACCAGCCCCTGCTGTGCAGTGAGATGTAGAGAAGCCCAGAAGACCAGTAATGTGAGTTCAGAGGTCGAAAGTACCATCGAGATAAAACGGTCATTTTTAGGAAAAGTCAATGTCATATTTCAAACGACTTTCTGATTTCATCCGTAGAGCACGACAAATGCTGGATTTTTGTGGCCGATAACGGTACTTCAGTAGAAAATAAAAATATACCGATATTGATATGTCGACCAAAATGTAGTTATTAAATACTTGTGACTAAGATATGAAAGGAAAGCAGGATATTTTAGTTTAACAATCAAATTTGGGCCAGAATGACATCAGTGCATTGAAACAGTGAACTTCTGTGAACTTGAATTTAAATAATATAAATAGCTGTAAATTCAAGATCGTTTTCTAGTCGTTGATGGTTATCTTTGACTTTGTATAAACCTCTGAGTGTTGCGGTATTGTAATGTGACATTGAACTTCTCAGTTTGGTGTTGAAGCTGACAAGTATAAACAGTAATAGTCGAGTTTAGAGAGGCTTTGGTAATCCATTCAGGTTCATGTTTTTTTTTCCCTCTTAAATTCACACTACTTCTATGTAATGTGTGGAAATACTGGGACAATTAAAAAAAAAAAAACATAAGCGGACATGATGAAATTGGTTTTATCAGCAACTTTAAAGACTTTGTAAGTTGATTTTTGTTTTGCGGTAAAATGAGTGGAAACCAGTGGCAGCCTTGCTGGTAGAAAAACACATTTGAAAATATAACGCTCTTCATCATGCTCTGAAGAGCAGGTTGGTGCTTACTGCTGTAAAACATGCAAAGTACTGTTGGGTTTGTTTCAGGTTTTTTTAGCCTCTGAAGCGTTGACTTGGATTTGCAGTCTCAATCAATGGCAGATTTGGCTGAATGACATTCCCAAGCATTTACTGTAGGCTTCCTTACTCCTTTCACACTTTATTCCTACCCCTCCTCCTCATCTTTATCGACCCCTCCCAATCTCATTTCCTGCCTTCTGTTACACCGACCCCCCCATCACCCCCCCCCCCCCCCCAATTTTTTTTTTTTTTTTTTTTTTTTTTTTTTGGCTGCATCAGTTTAAAATGATGAAATGTGTTCAGCAATTGGTCATATTGGACAGAAAAGGCCCTCGGAGCTCAAAACCTCACCCGTATTTGTCGGGGCGAGGGCGAACAGTGTGGCCCTTTGTGGCCCCCGTGTGTATTTATGAATGGCTGAGCCTTGGGGTGAAGCTTCAGAACAATGCTGCTACACTGAAGGGCTGATTTTCATATGGGAGGGGGGGGGGGGCGGCGGCGGCGGCGGTGGTGGTGATGGTGGTGGTGGGGAGGGCCGTTTATTCCCCCACTGTTGGGGCTTGGTACAGAAAGTGGCGAGAGGTCTTACTGGCGTGATCTGCATGTGAGTGTCGGAGGGACACGGCTGCTGGCTCTGCTCGTACGGAGGCTGCTGAACGTTGGGAGGTCGGCCGCGGTCACCTACACAGGTGAGGAGCTGCACTTCTTCAGATTTGTTTGTTCTTTTTACGCCCTTTGGAGCTTTTGGAAGTGATGTTTTGTTCAGCAAGAAAGAAGCAAGAGAATGCAGATTTGTCTATAACAGGAGAGGGGAAGTCTGTCCATCACTCTGTCAAATAATTTCATTAATTTTTTTGCTTTCTGAGGTCAAACACCTACAGTCAGGCTGAGTGCGTGCTTGTTTGCGTTCGTAGATGATGAGATGAGGGAGTGGAAAGAGTCGGATGAGTCACAAGTTAGACCCAGTTAGGTAATGAATAAGTGTGTGTGAGTGTGTGCGTGCGTGAGTGTGTGCGTGCGTGCGTGCGAGAGAACGTCTGCACAAGTGAACGTGTTGATGATGATGTGTAAGCGTGCACACGAGTGAGTGTGCGAGTTGTTCGGCGTTAGCGGGGGCTGTTAAAAGCCTGGCCAATCATTACTGGAAGGATTTCACTGCCTGTGCCATTAGCGCCGAGCCGCTGCCGAGATTGCCAGAAAGTATTACCACATCTAAACAGATAAGGGATTACACAGCCTACCAAAACAGTTTTAACAAATCATTCAACAGGGGTCAGATTCTTTATAGTTACTGTTGCGAGCCAAAATGAGTCCCTGCATCATTCCTTTTTTTTTTTTTTTTTTTTAATAAGGCAAACACATTTATTGCTGTATACTTTTCATTATTATTTAAAGCCCAATGAGTGACTTTAATCAAGAGCACAGAGCCAAAAAGGCATTGGCACATTTGGACCTTTATTCCCTGTAAGAATCGACAAGCATTCAGTTTTACCTTGTGAAGAGATTTAGAAAAGTAATTTTTAAGCTTTTTCTGATTCAACAGCAGATAAATCTCAACTAACATCCTATCAGGCCAATTTTTCACTACATTAATTTGTTATTTTCTGAGTTTACACCAAACACAAGCCAGGGACAGTCCCTGTAAGTCGAGCGGACGTGTTTGAAGGAGCGTCGGTCGGGACGAGGCCACACTTGTATTTTTGTTTTGGTGTGGCCGAGCAGGTGACGGCTCCGTTTGTCGCCCCCTTTTTGTTCAGAGCAGAAGGAGCGTTCAGAAAGAGGAGGCCTGCGGCTCACCATCTGCCCACTGGGATGGGGATTGCCAGAGTCGCTGGGTTTGCCAGGTAGAAAAGAAAGAAATAAGCTATCGGGGCTCCTGGTCTCTCGTTTTGTTGGTGACCTGCCAACTGAGGCTCACTTTACTGTTACTTGCTAAAAGACTCCATTTAAACCTGATGTTAAAAATGGTATCCACCACTGTCGGTGTTTTTTTGGAGATGGAAAAAAAAAAGATTGTTGATTTAAAGTTTAAATAAAAAAGAAAAATGCAGAGTTTAAGCTAAATGCTTAAAAAAAGAAAAAAAAGAAAAAAAAAAGCCTTCACTATGTGTCAGAACAAACCTTTGTGTAAACAAACAGGAAGTGTGACCGGCATGCACAACAGAGAAATCTTTTGTGGTTTCTCAACATTCTTATATAGAAACTGACTCATGAAACAAAACTTTTCTTGAAAAACGAACGTCATCATATGGAAGTAGCGAGAGTAAAACAAACAGCACGGCTTAAGAAGTACCATAACACTCTGAAACAATACACCCAATACGGGCAAGAAAAACGAGAATACACCTCAGAGTATTAAATGTAAGAGGCAAGCACCGTGATGGTTTTATTTTCTTTCATTACCTCAAAATCTGGTCTTTTATTTATGCCAGCGCTCTCTGCAGTACTTTGGACAGACTGAGTGACTGGATGTTGGCATATCTCCGTGTTTATGTTTGTATCTTGTCTCTCTCTATAAGTGTGTGTGTGTGTGTGTGTGTGTGTGTGTGTGTGTGTGTGTGTGTGTGTGTGTGTGTGTGTTGCGCTGGGCTCATCACAGCTCAGCTCGCCATGTGTAGGAGGGGGGGAGCAGTCATGTTTTAAGACCATCTGCTCCTCTCGAGTATTTCCTTAGCTTGTGGTGGATCAACGCGCGTCACAGGCAAGCGGCAAAGCGCAAGCTGTGAGCGGGCCTGTTCCGGAAAAAAAAAAAATTCCTCCAGTTTCTCCCTCGCACAATGGGCAGTGTTCAGCAATACAACGTTACCATTCTTTTTTTTTTTTTTTTTACCCCCCTCCTCCGCGGCGATGCACTTATAAACGGAGCTCGCAGACGATGTTCACAATGAAAATATTCTTCTTGGCACGGCTAATTGTTTGTGTGAGCAATTTCAATAATGTGAAATGGCTCATAAAAAGGTGTCGTGGCCTGATTTAGCCGAGCTGATTGTTCAGATAGCGTCTGGATCCCCGAGGTGTGATGCGGCATAAGTGATTGTGTTGAAGTTTGATTGCTTCAGATGTTTCAAAGGGAGTTTATTTATTTATTTTAAATTTTTCTTCTTCTTTCTTGTGCGCAACACAAACAAAAAGATGAAATGAAAGTAAACATGCGCCCAATGCGCTTTTTTCATTACGAATCTTATACATTTTCAGTAAACTATAATAAATCAGTCCCTGTAAAGTCCTATTTGCTTCTATCTTTGCGATACAGTTCCGCAGAAACAAACACGTGACATAATTTTGCATCGCTAGATGGCCGCGCCCGGTCTGCTCTCGCACATTTAATGTATATGTACTGTGTGGGACAATGACTACAGTCCCGGCAGGACAATGACGCGTGCTGGGCATACAAGCAGCGGAGTGGGGGTGCCGAGGAAGGTCACATAGTTGCACACCCCACACTGAGCTGTGTAGTGGCATGCCGTATGCTGCATGTATGTGTGTGTGTGTGTGTGTGTGTGTGTGTGTGTGTGGGTGGGGTTATGGCACGCTGCGTATTCGTTTCTACACGTCTCATGTGAGAATCCTTCTCTTCTTCAGCTCCTCTCCAGACTTGTTTACGGAGGGATTCCCTTGAGGTTATCCACAGCCCTGTTCCATGCCACCACTTGGCCGGTGGCCTAATGGCTTTTGGACGCAGTGACTCACGCCACATGTAATGAGGGTGGAAAGAAACTTCCCCTCCTCCGAGGGAGAACTTGCCTTTGTTGTGTTTCTGTGCAAACTATTTGGACCTCGGAGTTGATCGACGCTTTGTTGTCTCCTCCTACAAGCATTCCTCAACAGGGAAAACATTAGATCTGCATACGGCTGGAAAGATCAATGATCATGCCCCGAAGCCTTTTTTTTATTTAAAAATAAAATAAAATTTGTTACATCTGAAATTCAATTCATGAGACATAGCTTCATACTCAAACACTTCCGTGCGTCACCGTGTGCGATTTAGACTGTTTTAGGTCCAAATGAACCAAATGTAAATCTCTAATTTACATATTAATCTCGCAGATTCTACGTTCCTCCTACTGTTCACATGTTGCTCTGACACAGCCGCACTGAAAGTGAGTCTGAGTCACCCTTCCCTCACCGCGCAGCTTTTTGCCCTTGTGTCTCGGGCCCCGATGAAAAACTCCGACTGATGTCAACGTGTTTTGCTTCGACCTCAGTATGGGGGCGGGGGAGCACGGTTCGGACACATGGGACCACTCAGGGAAACGGTGGAACAGAGGGAAGGAATGCCGAGTGGGCCAAAAGACCAGCTCTAAAAAAAAAATGCCCGAACGCATATTCAGTTCTGCCCACGACACATGTAAACCAGAGCTCACACAGACTCCTCTCTTCCCCTTGTCTGCCTCTAAACATCTCTTTTTTTTTTTTTTTTTTTACCTCCCTTGTCTGTCCTTTCCCCACAGAGTCTGGCATCTCGGATCCAGAGCAAGAAGACAGACTCAGGGCGAAGAACAACGACTGGAGGGAGAAGAAGAAAAGAAGAAGAAGTGAGGGCTGAGAGGCAGCAGGAGCCTGGTGCTGAGGCTGGTATGAGGCAAGTGTTTTCTGCGTGTGCGTGCGTGCGCACGCGCGCTGTGTGTGTGTGTGTGTGTGTGTGTGTGTGTGTGTGTGTATATAAGTGTGCACACGTATGCTGTGTGCTCTGTGCCAGCCGTTTGTCTGCCCCATCAATGAGGCCGTTGTTGTTGGGGCTGGTGGCGGTGGTGTCAGTGGCCCGGACCCGGCTGCTCGGCTCCATTCTCTCCTGCTGAGGCACGGCATCTCGCCCCGGACACACTCGCCCGCCTCTCAGGCCTTTTGTTGCAGAGCAGATGGATGAGCTTGACGCAACATTGGAGAAAAGTTGTCACAGTCACAGCGGTGCGGCGAAGACGTCTCGAAATGTGACCGCTCTCAATCTGGAATGTTTCTTTTTCTAGAAAGCAGCTGTAATATATATATATATTTATGTATTTAGTTAGTAAAAGAAAAAGGGTTGCTTTTTTTGTTGTTAATTTTTCAACAACAAAAAAACTCGCTGCAGACAGACACGGTGAGCATCCAGCTGGTGAGCATATTGGATTGAGGAGCATTCAGCAACAGAAGACTTATTTCCCTCCTGGAGTTGGTAGAAATGAAAAACAGAGCCAAAAGAGAGTCAATATTGGGCTAACATTCACCAGGTGGACAGAAACACGACTTCCAATCAATGCTGCACCTTTATCTACTGGATGTCAAAATCATTAACTGTCTGCCAAGTTCATCACATCGGCTTGAAAAGGTGCACTGCCCCCTAGTGGCAAAAATAACTAGTTACAGCGTGTTTAAAAAAAAAAAAAAGATGAGTGGCACTAAAATAAACTTTACATGTCAGGATGCCGATAATGGATGGATGGACCTGTGAATTTGTGAGTGTCTGGCGGTGGGAATGATGAGCAGTATGACACATCCATCTTCTCTTGCGATGTCAAAACAACAGAATTTTTCCACTTCTCTCCATCAACAAGGCGAATATTGGTCATATATTCTCCGGGGGACGTTGGGACGTGTTAATCACGAAGCTCTAAAAGCACAATCCACTTTCTGGCCCGCCATCTGCACACACCGGCTGCTGCAGCACGAGGTGGAAAATCCTCTGCTTCTACTTCTGTATGCATTAATTCTGCATCCAGTCCAAAGAAACAGTCATCGCACTGGTTTACGCTTTTAGACAGTTATAGATTTAAAGAACAAGAGACGTAAAAGCCTGTCAGTCTGATGGAAGTCCAAATAGAAAGTAAATATATATAAAAAAACAAAAACAATGATTATAACATGCTGCTGAGTGTAAATTAGTGCGTTATAGTATTTTGATGGCACCGAAGGTTCAAACTGCAGGGCAGGGATATACAAATTCATAATAATTTATGAAAAAAAATACTTTGTTATCAGTTTGTAGACATGTAATGAGGAGACACTATAGCAAAAATTGTATTGTAAAATTTCCAAAACATGGCGACCCAATGGCTGAATGACTGGACTATATGCCCTGAGCAGCAGAGACCCTGGTTCAGACCTCCATTGCATGTCCATCCTCTCACCCGTCCATCTCAACTGTATACTGTCATATAAAGGCAAAACTGAAAAAAAAAGAAAACAATAAAATCTTTAAAAAGACTTGAAACACCTTAACAAGCGTTAATTAAAAACATTTGAGATACTGTAATATTAGCAGTACTGTCTCTGTGTGATGACTGTAGCTAACAATTGAGATGATTTATTTTACATCTCATCATGATTAGTAGTTGCATTTAATCAGAAATGCTCTTCATTAGAATATTTAGAGTCCAGCTACACCATATTAGGAGTTTCATTTTTTTTTTTTTTCCAAATTTGACAGATGTTCGGTATTGACTTCTCTTTATGTTTTGGATTCAAAGTCCCTCTTCTGGCAGTGATTAGACCCCTGAGAACTCCTCCCGGTTCATCAAAATTACATATTCAGATGGTTTTTTTTTACATGAAAAGAATCGCATAATGCCTTAATGTAGCTCAGATATGACTCCGCATCTTTTCCTTCATTTGTACGTTTGGATATATGAATATGCAAACAGTCCCCACCTCTTATCTCCATCCAGCCCACGTGCTACTCATCTGCAGTTCGATGAAATGTCAAGTCCCTTATCCTGATGTAGTATGTGCATGAAACCTTGACTGTCTGTTTTTGAGAGACCGTTACTGCAGTTCCAAATTATAAATGCTCAACATTGACTGCTTATTCCGCTCATGATATTTCTTTTATTGTATAAAAAAAAAAAAAAAATCACAACATGGACATGTTAACAAAGTTTAAAAGTTATTTTTTTTACTGCGGCTGTGACTCAGATGGGAGAGCTCGTTTCCTTCTTATTGTGAGGTTTGTTACAAAAGTGTAAAGCGCTTTGTAGAGCAATAAGGCAAAATGGAGGAGAGATGAAAAGTTGCTACATAAGCAGACTATTTACCATCAAAGGCCCCCGATCAGAAGTCGACTCCAACCGTACCTTCCCACACATTTCACATACAAGGGTTACAGTAATGCTAAATTCTGGACGTTTGTGGTCGTTACCGTTTGATTGAAATTGAGTTTTGAGAGTTGACTGAGACTCATTTGACTTCATAATGGATGGAATTAAAACAAAAATGGACTTTTTGGATACAGGGTTAATATATCAAACAATAAAGTGATAACGTTGCAGGGAAATAACAAAAAAAAAAAAAAGAAAGTTTGATGCTGCTGTGTTATTGAGTTTGTAAAGTGCCTTTGTTGTACTATTTTGCTCACTTTGTCATCCTCTGGTTTAATAGCTGATGCAGTGTCACTCGTTTACACACGCTGTCATCACCGAACATTGTTATCAGTCCCTTCTGACCTCCTGATTTATTTCTGGTAGAGCACAGATAGTATCAGTAGTCTGCTGATGACGTGATGTGTGGTGACTGGGGTTTGGCTCCACGTCAGAGCTCAAACAACAGTGAGAGTCATTCAGCAGACGGGCTTACGTACGGCGACCACCATGAGTGACTCCACTGAGGGGGAGCAAACAGGTGCTGACTGACGCTGCGTTTGTGTGCCTTTACTACGGCTCTGTGCGAGTGAGGGGGCGCTGCGAGTGATGTAATGGCTTGATGATGCTGATGTCACGAGCAGTTTTTTTTGTTTCTTTTTCTCCACAGAGAATAGGGCTGTCAAGCTGACCGGGTGTGAGTGAACACCCTCTAGTGGAGCTGCTGACGAGCTGTCCTGCAGAGAATCTGTCTGTTTCTAACCATCGGCATTTCAAGGTAAAAAAAAAGACAACAACAACAAACAAAAAAAACCACAGTCATATCTTGAAATACAATTTAAACACCTGGATATCCAATTTAACACTTATCAAACAGCCGAGTTAAAAGAGCAGTGTGCAGGATTTAGTGGCATGTAGACGGGGTTGCCGATTGCAACCGACTGAACAGCCCGTGCTTCCGCCTCCCACTCCAAGCTTGAATCTACGGTTGTCACAGCACTTAGGAAAGGTTACAGGTTAAATCACACAACATTAGTCACATAAAAAAAAATCCACGAATAAAAATAGAACCTAAATCACACATTAGAAGCAGCTCTGAAAAGGTGGGTTGTTTAGTTGTGATTTAAATCTGAATCTGAATGAGTCAGATCAGTGCGGTCTCAGGTGTGTTTGCCTGAGAGACTTCCTGGGGGAGGGTTGGGGATGGGAGGGGGGGGGGAGAGGGGGCAGCTATTGAGAAGGCTCTGCAGCCGCAGGTCCGGTGCTCGGTTCTGAGCGGTTGGCGTTACAGGAGCGGAGGCCACGGACAGCAGTGTGGTGGTGGAGCAGGTCGGTGAGGAAGGAGGGGGCCTGGTTGTTCAGGGTTTTGTGGGTGAGGAGAAGGACTTTAAAACTGGATGCGTTTGAGGGACGGGAAGCCAGTGGGGGTTTTGGAGGACAGTGTTTGGTTCGTCACTTCTGGGCTACAGTAGAAACATGTCGGTGCAACATGGCGCACTCCGTGGAAGAGGACCCGCTCACTATGTAGACATTTAAAAAAATGTCCCCTCGGGGATTAATAAAGTATATACCTACCTACCTTAAGGGCTACATAAGGGCATATACTAAAAAAAAACTAAAAAAAACCAGGAAACTAAACTTAAATTACCAGAACATTTGGACGCTATGTCTGAGTCATGTAGCAGCACGGTTTCCTTTTTTTTTTTTAAACAATTTTTTTTTTTTTCTCTTGATGATGCTTGTGCTGTAACTGACAGGTTGCTGTCTGTTGCAGAGGTCTATGGTTCAGCGTTGAGCGGAGACCATGTGGTGTTTGGAGCTGCTCTTACCACTGCTGTTGATCATCAACGGTAAGGAATTTATGTACTTCTTTCTGGCTTGATGGTAGTCAAATTCTTCCATCATTATTCCTAACATCACACATGCAGGGATCTATTTGGAGAAGATGAGTCCCTCAACATCTGTCTCTTCTCCCAGATGCCAGTTGCCAGTGGAACGTTTGGGTCCCTCGGGACATCTCGGCCATGACTAACTCCTGTGTGGTCATCCCGTGCACCTTCATGTATCCGTCGGGCATCAGGCCGTACCGTGGCATCCATGGCATCTGGTACTTTGGCCAACCCTACCCTCAACTCTTCCCTCCCGTAGTCTTCAAATCGCGTACGGACGTCGTGCACGAGAGCTACAAGGGCCGCACCAAGCTGCTGGGCGACCTGCACCAGAGGAACTGCACTCTGCTCATCAGCAACATCGGCACAGAGCACTCAGGGAGATACTACTTTCGCGCGGACCTCGGTGGAGCAAACATGTACACGTACCCGGACTACGCTGAGCTCAAAGTTCTGGGTGAGTGAAAACTGGGGTGGAAAATTGTTTATGTGATTGATTTTTTTTTTTTTCTATATCATATAACCGTTAAAATGTTGCCTTTGATCGCTTTAACACAAAGGCTGACAATCGTTTTTGTTCTCCAGATCAGCCCAACATTGACGTGCCAGAGGAGATTGTCAGTGACGAGAACCTGGAGCTGACGTGCTACGCTCCTGATAACTGCCCCGACCTGACTCCAGAGATCCAGTGGATATACACCGACTACCTGCCCGACCCGGAGTTCAGCTCCGACTACGTGGAGGAGAGCAACACCGCGGTGCTCTCCAGCACCCTCACCTTCACACCCAGACCCATGCACAACGGGCAGCTGCTGGGCTGCAGGGTCTACTACCCCAACACCACCCTGGTCTACGAGAGGCTCATCTCTCTAGACATCAAGTGTAAGTAAAAAAAAAAAAAAAAACTTGCGCTGTAAGACCTACAAGTAGTCAGTGATGCTTTTGAGCCTCTGTAGTTCCAAAGGGAGTATTGTGTTCCTACTTTACTGAATTTATTATATAAGCAGATATCTCTCTCGAGTGACTCAGAGGTTTCCCAAATTCAATAGCAATGTGGGAAACGAGCTTCTATTACCCAGAGAATGTACTCCTATTGGGTTGTAGTGCCAATGTAGTGCTAGTTCACTAACCAGCGGGTGACGTTACGTTGGATTGCCCCTTGTTGGTGGACCAACCCTTCTGCACACGAACATCGTGTACCTAGAGTTGCATTACTATCAAGGCCAGATTAAAAATAATTCATTATTAGTGCGCAAGAATAATCGTACTTTTTCAGTTTTATTTGTGACGTTATTTGCTTTAGCAGCCAGTTCAAATTAAAAGGATCCGTCTTTCATCTTTCATTTGAGGGTGTGAATTAATAAAACAGGGAAGGAGTTCTGATCCCATCACGAGAAAGATTGACTCATTTTGATTCTGCGGCGTCCTGAGACCTGAGGGCTCGGTAATTAAATTGCCTGTTTTTTTCTTCTCCTGGTAGATCCTCCGCGCTCAGTGTGGGTGAACGTCTCCTCCGAGGTGATGGAGGGCAGCTCTGTGATGCTGCACTGTGAGGTGGACAGCAACCCTCTTCCCAGGATCTCCTGGATGTTCGGAGACCAGGAGCTGCTGTGGGACACGGCGTCCAACGTCTCCCTCTCCCTGGATGATGTGTCGCCTGCGAACGAGGGGATTTACACCTGCATCGGGGACAACGGCTACGGCCTCATGAACACCTCACTGTACCTGGCTGTCAAGTGTAAGTCTGTGAGAAAGCACAGGAGTCCCATATCCCGCAGGCAAACAGGTTTTTAGTTCATAAAAGGTTCAAATTGCTTGAATTTACCAATCAGAAAGAATTAAGGAACAATTCACAGAAATATTTTTGATATCAAAATACTCGACCCACATAGGCTTGCAATGTGCATTTTAAATGTTTGCGTCTTTGCAAAGGACACCAGCTGTTGTTTGTGTCGATTCACAGCACAGTGGATTCCATCAGCACCTCAAACTTCACAGCAAACAAAAAAAAAAAAAAAAAGCCTCGAAACAGGAATAGAAACTTCTCAAATCACTCCTGGTGCTGATATGAATGCTCAATATTTTCCAAACGATCTTTACTTCATCAATACATCAATGAGCACTGTGGACTTTTGGAACGACAAGAAGGGAGTAGCAGATCAGTGCATTGGGCAACATGGAAGTTCCCAGTCCATAAAACACACATCTTAAATCAATGTTTTTTTTTTTGTTTAGTACAAACACCAACTAACACAAGACGTAAACTGAGTGTCAATCAAACTTTGCAGGAGGCAAACAAAAATGTATTTTAGAGATTGAATGTGTAACTTTTTTTTTTTCATAGTTATTAAGAAAAGTGGATTTCCAATACATACTGACACGTTTTAGTATTATTTCTCCAGCGTGAATGCACTACTTGCTACATAAAACCTGCTCAGAATTAGTATAGAACTGGGACACAGCTCACGAGTGCTTTGACCTTCCGTTCGAACAGTTAAAATGTGAGTGTTGAAGGAGTTGTGTGTTTCTCGAGCCCGAGGCTTCTGCTCAAACTAATGACTACAAAAATGCACATATATTTTACAAAGAGACACAGAATCTCCCTTTTTGAAATGTACAGAAGTAAAGCGGCAGTAAACTGTAATCTTAATAAATATCTAATATTTAAGAAAAATGTGAAAGGGGATGATTTTTAAAGAAGCAATTTAGATTTTATCTTTATTTTTTTTTTTTTATAGGTGTAGCAACATATAATTGACATCAATAAAGAGAATTATCACCCAAACCTGCAGCTCTTCTTGAATATTATATTGAGTTCAATCTGTTTATATGTGCAGCCCACAACTTTACTGTTTTGGTTCAGTCTTATCATTCAAATAGTGTTAATTTCAGCTCAACCAGCCAGCTGTTTTCAGTAAAAACACACAAAAAACCCTCCTGCAATGAAGCTGCTCAGCACAACAGACACATTTTACTGCTACCTAATCAACTTAGAAACTAAAGAACAGCCTCTTTTTGACTCCTCTAGAGCTTGATACTGACCAAAAACCAAGCTAAAAGTGATTAAATGTACTGATATTCATTATATGGTCAGAAACAACTCCAACTGGGTGATAATATTGTTTCATAACTGCTAGATGAGTATATAATCAAGTCTTTTCTAGTTTGTTTGACTAAAAAGGTTTTGATGTTAGTTTCACAGCTTGTTCACACTGCACCTACGTGGCCAAAGGAAAAAAAACATGTTTTATTACAGGTTTAGAGTTCCCATATTTCATACTTTTCTAGTGTTTTATTTGCAGTCTTGGTACCCATAAGAAAATATTTTTGTGGTTTAAGAACCAAAAATCATCTTAATACAGTTTTACATCTCTCTTGAGCTTCTCTCTGGAGTTCAACCAAGAACAGATTGTTTTGTGTCTGTGTCTTTAAAGCTCAATTATGTCAGTGACCCTTTCTGATTGGCTGAATCTTTTCTAAGTGATGCATGTCTGGGCCAACCACAGGTTTTCTACAATCTTGCGGCTTGCTCGGAATGACCACTCTGTGTTTTGTTACACATAAACAGTTGGACAGTGGGGCAGTGACTGTGAGTTTGTGACATCACAAACTTATGAAAGTCCAAATAGGCTTTGTGCATTTCTTAATGGACTGAATGATTTGGGATTTTCACAGTGTTTAAACAGCACCAAGACCCGCTTTATAATCCATTAAAGAAGGGAAACCTAAATTCACACAAAATGGGACCTTTGAGTAAGTGTTGTCTCTTCAAATTATAGAAGGTAACAACGCGAGAAAAAAAAAAAAAAAAGCCCTTCTCTGCTTATCGTTGCAGACCCTCCCCGTGAGCCCCTGGTAAACGACTCGATGACAGTGCTAGAGGGGACCTCGCTGGCCCTGCACTGCAGCACCCTGGGCAGCCCGGCCCCGACCCTCACCTGGCTGAAGGACGGGGAGCTGGTGGGCACCATCACTGCCGACGAGCTGTCAGTGCTGGACATCCTGGAAATCTCGCCGCAGGGAGACGGACAGTACCGCTGCCTGGCCGAGAATGAGCACGGACGAGCCAGCAGCTCCCTCAACATCACTGTGGAGTGTGAGTGCTTCGCTGTCCTGCGTTATACCCGACAGTGGCATTAAAGAAGTAGGACTAAGAATGAAGCTTTGTTTTGGAGAATCTGCAGTAAACATCTACGTGATCCTATGTGAACTTATCAGCTCGGTAAAAATGCACTTTGCAGAATTTTTAAAAAATGAAGTCGACTTAAGTGCTTTTAATTAAATTCTGAGAAAAGAAAAAACTTTTTTTTTTTTACACATTCTTACTGCTGTTATCGAAGCTCCTCACTGTGCTGCCTCCTTCAACAGACGGCCCGGTTCTCCTGGAGGAGTCAAAGTGCACGGTGGTGAGGGAGGGCGTCCAGTGTGTCTGCATGGCCACGGGGAACCCTGAACCCACCATCGAGTTCTACCTGCCCGACCTCAACGTCACCATCAACGAAACCGACGGCCGGTACAACTTCTACACGCACACGGACGGACACACCTCCACGGGCATGATCAAGCTGCGGGAGAAAGGCGAGCGGGTCGACAACGGCGGCCCGGCCGTGAACGTCCACTGCAGCATCTACAACATGTACGGAAGAGAGAGCGTACTTCTGGAGCTGCAGCAGGAGAGTGAGTAGGAACCAACCAATTATTTACTTTTTATTTGCTGTGGCATTGTCGGATACAATCACAACAGAAACGACTGCTTCTGCCTCATCATTATTATTGTCATGGGTTATTCAGTCTGTCCTTATTTAACCAAATATGACACTACAGTAGAAATTTCAGGACTAGTCTGGTTATATTCTGCATGTTTGTGTGTTGATTGTGTAGCCAAAGCCTGATATAGATTATTCATCTGTGTTGTAGAGCTTTATTGTGGTCAAAAAGCTAATAAAAACTTGCACTTGTTTCCTTCATAACCAAAAAAAACACTTTACTGGCACTATAGTACGTTTTTAATTGATTCCACAAACACTGTCCTGCTGCCATTAATTGAGAATGTATTGATCCACAGAAAAAAAATACACCCAACAAATGCACGGTCTCCTCCTGTTTTGAGAAAAACTACAATGCCCAGCTGCTTTGCGGGATTACCTGTCGCTTTACATTTTGCCCGTTACCTTCTGTAAAACCTTATTTTCTGATGGTGACACATCTGAAACCTGCAAAAACGTAATTGATGGTTTTGGTGTTTTCATGAAATTCATGGGTTCTGAAACATAAATTATTGTCCATAAATCGCAATTCTTTTTCTTTCCAGAAGACTACATGATTGCATTCTTTTTCGACACGTAACAACTGCGTGCAACTGTACTGTAATTACAATGTCTTAAATTTTGTTTCAAGATGGTGGTTCCACTCTGAAAAAATGTGTCTTCTCTGTGGTCATGGATTTTCTCTCATGAAACATTTTCATTCAGAGTACTAGTGCAGTTTTTCCTCTGTGTTGTCCAACAATAATTAAGTCGCGTGTCTCGTTTTTTATTTTCACCACCTTTATTTTCAGAAAAGTACATGATGGCCGTTATAGTCGGCACCATTGGAGGAGTGGCGGTCATAGCTTTCATCATTGCAGCAGTGAGATACGTTGGCCACAACAACAAGAAGTGAGTATTAAATGACAAACTAATATAGAGAGGCCAAATGCGAGGCAGAAGTAGTCGTTTTTTTTTCCTCACTAAGCATTTTCTGAAATCCAAGGAAACACTTAAGCCTAGTCATCCATTCTAAAACACATTGATGCACGTTGTATACGAGTGAGTGTGGGATTGATGTGGACGTGAGAATCATTTCTCCGGAGCAATTTCAGTTCATTTGCGACGACAAGTCCCTGTTGAAAATCCTTGCAGATCCACACTGGCTGCCTTGTGGACTAACCTTATATTTTGCAGGCACGATTCCCTACTCTGACACCGCTTCTGTATCCTTGACCTGCTACGCTAAATACAACCCAGGTGGCCCTCTTTAACCAAGGTGCTTTATTTTTTAGCCTCAAGGTGTATTTGGACCCCCAAATTTGCAAGCTTTCTCCGAAGGATCGCCCCCCACAGGGGGTGTGATCTCAAGCGACTAAACCCATGAAATAACCACAGTCACTCACAGCCACAGTTGGCCTCCAGCATAACCTTTACAGAGCTTGATGTTTTAAAATGGATGCCCAGGCTTGGCGTGTCGCCCTGCGTTAGTGGCAGTCGAGGCCGAGTCTGATTATGTGACTCCGTCCCCCAGAGAGAATGGCAACCCTAGGCAGGACGTGGTCCTGGAGAACCCAGCTTTGTACTACAGCGCAGTCAAGAAGGACAAACAAAATCTGAGGAAGAAAGTGGTGAGACATGCTGAAGTCAATGATTCTGATTCTGATGGGTTGGATGACCATTCTCACACTGTTTGGGGTGATACGTATGTGTAATAAAAACAAATCATACATGATGAGACCCCCATTTTTAACCTCTCATGTGAGGCTATAGAAGGAATCTCTCCCACTAGCAGTCTAGTAGCTCCAACCATTACCTTTCCAGACACTGTTTTTCTCTTGCTTTCATCGCTTCTCTGCGTTTTTCTGTCTGTTTTTCTCTCCCCTAACTCTTGCACAGCTTAAGACAGAGCTGTTGGGCTCAAAGTTTAACTCCATTCTAGAGGAGACTACGGTAAGGTTCCCAAACGAATCCCCATTAAAAAACAGCAACACAAGCCTCTAGCGACAGATGCATCTCCTCGCATATCTGCTTCTGTGTTCTGTACACTGCCGTTTGTTTCCGATACTGCCTTCTGCATGGCCGCCTCATCGCTAACACAAACTGCCGAACTAACAGGAAAACATCTCAGTCTCCTTGTCAGTATGTCAACCAGTAACCACTAACATCTTTTCTTCGATGGTGTCTGTGGCGCTCTCCTGTCATCCGAGGTGTGATTGGCACCTTGCCAGTGATTTGTGCCGCTGAACGGTGCTTCTGTTTGCAGGGAGAAGACGGGGATTATCAACCTGTGGGCTCTATGGCAGGACTGGAGAGGCAAGAGCTGAACTACGCTGCTCTGGAGTTTATCGGTGCCAGGCCTAGGGAGGGGGCCTCGGGGAGGGGAGATGACGGCAGCAACTACACGGAAATCAAAGCCAAATGAATCGCGATCCTTCCCTGATCCCTCGGCTATGCGAGACGCAGCGGCAGTCCCCCCCCCCCCCCCGTATCACACACGCCCTCCGCCCCATAAACTGTTTAATAACCCCCCCCAGCCCCCCTCCCCCACACACTTTCTCTACTGGATTTCACCCTGCATACGATGACTCCTTGTTTCCCATTTCTTCAAATTTTATCATATATAATTTCCCGCTCTAGGCCACTACTCCCCCCCCACCCCTTGTGCTGCCCCTCCTTCATGGGACGCCCCTTCTTGACGCCTCCATTTGGAAAAAAACTGATATTTTCGGGGGGTTGGAGCGAGAGCCACTGGACAATATAAAACAAATGATTTTTTTTAATTTAAAGCCTCAGTTGTAGTACACTGTCTCTGCACTATACACTGTTAACCAGCGACCATGTTTATATTGCTTCCTCCATGTGACGGTCGGTGTCACGTCTGTCTCACCATTTTCTCTCCAGCTGTCTTGTGGTAACTGTCACTGTGTCTGCTGCCAGTCGAAGCATCAGGGCAAGGAGTAACCGCGCTTTCCGTTCTCTTATCTTTATGCGTGTTTATCGAGCCCTTCTCCTCTCTTTCCTTTGGTCAGTTGGATCCCTAAGAAGAAGATAACCGACAGAGGCGAGAGATGGAAACGCAGCTCAGCGTCTTGCTTCCACATATTTAATGTGTGCTGTGACTCAGAAGCCTCTCATAATAAGTAGAAGAAGAAAAAAAAAAAAGTCAACACCACTTTTGAGCATAACTGAAGAGGTTTTTGGAAGTTTAATTGTCCAGATCGGAAAAATGTCTCACCTTGTTTCCGGCGTTTTCCATTCAAGTGAAGAATGTGTTGAGTTTTTTTTCAGGGTATTTCCTGTGGCCGAGGCAAAACGTCTGTCATCTCCTCCTCCCTAAAGCATGTGTTTCTCCACATACGTTCTACATCCGATTCATTCAGAAAAATACAGACCTAAAGCACAACATACTTGCTCGTGAGCGGCCAAAGTGTTATCTCTTTTAGACAATGGGTGTGTGTGTACGTATGCGTGTGTGTTTATTGAAATTGTGCTGAAAGATCACCGAGCACTGATCTCTTGAGGTCACCTCGCCTGAGAGGTCGGTGCTCTAATCTCACAGGACTGCATCAGATGTCTGAATGACAAAAAGTGATGAGCTGGTTGTGCTATTCAAAAACATTTGATGGACCTGTGATGTAATTATTAAAGCTCACTAATAGTCTAACTCGATAATGATGGTGTCGGTAATATATTAATTTGATGTATATTGATAGGGAAAGGAACGCCAGTGTGTACATAAAAATACCCTGCACGAGTCTTTAGCCAGCAGGCACACATTATTGAAAACCAGTGTGGCAAATTAAAGACAGTTTTGTCACATATCACTCAGCCACTTTGACTGAACACTGTCTTAATGTAGGCTAAGAAAATAGTGCCCAACCTCTAACTAGTGGAAGCTGTCAAAGTCGAATCATAGGCGACATTTACATGCAGGGAGTAACCTTGTTCCTCACTGTGACTGAGGAGGATTTAAAGTTAAATACTTCAGCTGTGTTCTGTGACATTTTTGTTAACTATTAAAGGAGGAGCCAGACATTTAGTAATGCATTGAACTGGTTGATTCACAACAGACTGTTTTTTTTATGGTCAATATCAGTTGAGAAGATCAGGATTTATGTTTGGTTAAACTCCAGTAACAGGGAATCCTACATTACCCATAATGCAACCAGTAGCATCTTTTTCTTAAAGCCACTCCTGTTTGTTATTTTTAAACTCTATGTGTTTATTTTTTTAACTCTGCTGTCTGTCATCAATATGATGTCTCCACACTTAAGGCTTATTTCATCAGATTTTTTTTGCAGAGGACATGATGCAGCTGTTGAAACAATACAGCTCACGCTGGGTGTCGTTTAAAAATGTTCAATACCGGTACCGACACCTTTACTTCAGTAATGGTTCCTTAACAATATGAAATAAAAATTATTTAAAATCTGTTAAAAAAAAAAGAAACAAAAGATAATTACATTATGGTACATGTCTTTAGTTCCCTTGCAGTTTACAGGGGGAAAGAGTAAGCCATGTTATTTTCTGTAGCAATAATTAACAGATCTCCCCTAAACACCTCACATAGAAGCTACCGCCAGACTCTACAATTTAACTAGAGTCCCTAAACACCTCACAGGCTATCGATAGACCTAAGAGTGCTGACAGCTCACAGAGAAGTCTGAAATGACTGCAGCGAACGCAGCTGTGTGGTCAAAAATTTGTTCGAAAAGAGTAAAATAAGGCTTTTTACTGTAATATAAGATTTTGCTAAGATAAAACCAAGTGATTTTGTCGGGCGGGGCACCCAAGTAGAGGCTGTGTATGGGAAAGGATGCGGCTTTTAAGATGTTGAGATTTACTCCTGTGAAAACAGAGCAAAAGTTATGCATTTGAAAATGTGTTGGTGTGGATGAAGCCGAAATTTGGTACTGAATGACAAAGCATTTTTCGACACTGTATGGTACCGAAGCAGTTTGGGCGTGCCATATAGTATCAGGGTTTGGTTCCCAAGTCTCAAGTACTGCCCATAACCTCTACCTGATGTAACCCACAGAGGAAGTTGCACCATGTCTCTGAAAAGCACCAAAAAAAAAAAAACCTCCTGCACACACTGCAGCCATTATTGACGAAACGTGTTCTATCGTTTTAAATCCGATAACAGGCGGGTCTTGATAGTTATTTTGATTTCAGTTGATATTTATTGTTTTCAGATTGTTTTAGCTTTGTAACATATGATAAACTTTTTTGCTGTCTATATGATTCCTGCAAAAATGTACATTATGGAATATCAAATATGCAACTTGACCACAGATTTTCTCCTCCTTAACAGACATTGTTAAACTGTATGTACTGATGCTGATAGCAGGCTCAAGTGGAAAGTAAACTTGAGCTGGAGACGTCAAATAATCTGGTCATGATTACTGAAATTACTTTTGATACACATGCTATGGTTATAATTTTGTGTAATTTATAAATTCATATGAAAATCCGCTGTGGCCGTCTCATTTAAAATGAAGGATTAACTTCATTAAAGCAGCAGCATGTCTCTGTGAGGTGTTTCTAAATGGTTTACAGTCAGGAGAGTGAAATACAGCAATGGCCTCTAACTGTGGTAACACTATAACTACAGACTTTTCATGGAGAGTAATCCTAATATGAAACTGACAAAATTACACTATGAGGAGCACTTCAGTTTAAACTGCTGAACTGAACTGTTGAACCCAAATAAACCAGTTTGAATAAAGCGTGCTGATGAAGCCTCTGACAGAGTGGAGAAAGATGATGAGCATAACAGCATGTAGGATACTTTTATTGACATCAAACCAAATCAATTAGGCTGTGTGATGTAGGTCTGAGTGTGTAAACTACAAGTGAAAAACCTGAGACGCTCATCGCTGCTGGTGATAATGCATATGCGCAGTCCTCATTTTGTAACTGAAGCTGATTGATGGTAATTGAGCCGACTTTTTGTTAAATTTGAGTGAAAACATCATTTTGTCAGAAGTAATTTTTTTTAACTGCAGCAGATTTACAGATTTTTGTTTTGTTCATAATACAAAAAGCCCAAAAATAATTTCAAGAATGAAGTTCTCTGTGCATGTAAACGAAGCCGACCAGCTATTCTGATTAATTTTAGTCTTTTATCAAGACATTGTTCTGTTGACTTAATGATGGAGGGTTCCAGTTGTGCTGGCTAGCATTTTGAAATTGCCTGTCTGCGCAAAGTCAATGACCGCTTCCTGTCTTTGAACGCCTCATATTTTTTTATAATTTTTTTTTTTTTAAAGTAGAAGTATCAAATATGTCTGTGCTAATCTTTTGTCACAGTGTGTTGTAAAGCAAAATGTGTATGTCCAATACTTTGTGGTGATCATAATTATCATTATGGAGTTTTTTTTTCTTCCCTACATTTATGATTGACAAAATAATTCAGATCAGGGTTTTGCAATCTCTACAAATTAGCACTGTTGTTTAATGACAGTATGTTTTCCTGCAATTATGTTGTTTGCTTGCTCTTTTATTTTAAACAAGTCTTTGACGCCTCAAGCAAATTCATCTGTCTTCAGTTCCATGCAAATATAAATAAAATAAAAACAACATGAAATGGAAACAGTTGATTATTGATAGAAAACAAACGATAAATATCTGTTTCTCCTGTTGTCTCTTTTCTTTATTTTGAAAAGCAACAAACTGTGTGCTCTGCCAAACTTAAAAAAACTGGCATCCTCCTAAAATGTAGTAAGGGTTTGAAAAGTTTAATCTATATTTAGTTACAATGTTTACATTAATTAATTTACAGTTTGTGTTGGTTGATTTATAATATTTTTTTTATTAGGCTATAAATCAGGTCTTGGTGCTGTATAAAATGTGAAAATGTCAAAACACTCACTTTACGGAGAAATGCACACAGCTTTAATTCAACAACTACACCGTTTGGACGAGCCATTTGGTGATGTCACAAACTCACACTCATTTAATTTGTCCGCCCTCTGTACGGTCAACCGTCCAACCTTCTCCAAGACCAAAGAAAACCTTTTGTTCAAAGGTGGTCATTGATATCAATGCGCCTCAAAGACACAGACACAAAACTTAAATAAATAAATAAATATTGTTGTATGGATATTTTATATTGAAAATGATTGCGATCTTACTGACAGACTCCTGACTTACTTGAATGCAGCTGTGAACAGAAAGCCCTCACATGCACAGGCTGTGATGCTATCTAAGGCCAAATTACAGTACCTTTGCAGGAAATAATATTTTGAAATTAGATAATGCACAATATTGCAAAAGACAAACAAGTGCTTTTTCTGAGTTTGCTCATTGGTAAAATGAGATGAATGCTTCTTCTGTGCAATCTGCATTAACTTATGTTCAGCACAAGCACTCAGTCGAAAACACAGTAGAACGTGATGAGTAGTAAGTAGTACCCTCACCTATTGCAATATGTAAGTTATAAAAACATGATGTTGGTGGAGCTTCTTGCTAAGAGACTGCGTAATTAATTTTTAGAAGTAGGATGAAAAACTTGTCCTGATCCCATCTTCATTACTCAATTGCCACAACAGATGTGTACGTAAGTCAATAATACAGATTCACCGTCATTCAAAAACACTGAAACGAAATGAAATGAAACAACAACACTATAATATAACCAAAAGTAAACAAAAGAAATGAGCGTAACAAAAAGAAAAACTGAAAAAAGTCACAAAACTATGTCGCAGAAATTTTCAATGTACAGAATCATACATTTATAAAGTTGACATCAACAATTAAAAATAATCGGACTCTTATTTTGTTTTTTTTTGTTGAAAAAGTACATCCCCAAACATTTACTGTCAATGACAGATGTACTTTCATGATATTGTGACAGCGTTAAAATGTGGAAATCTGTAAGAGTCCCAATAATCGTCAGTAGACCGAAGAAATACTTCCTTTAAAGTAACTGAACACGAAGATGGAAGACGTGCAATTTATCAGAACTCTCTGCACCGAGACGAGTTCAGATGAACAAGACAAAGAGGTAAAACACAACATTTATTATAACAGTTTTTGTGTATTGTAAAAATAATCATTCAAATAGATGATGAGCAAAACCCTGAAAATTCAGAAATGTGGATTTAAATCTTGTCCCCTGTGGATTTTCCTTAATTTTAAACTCATCGACTGAACTTCTTGCACATTGTTCTGCATTTTTAATGAAACCTTTGTCTTGTGGAAGCAGAGATTGAATGTTCCCAACAAAATCCACATCAGGATGTTGGTTCTAATTTTGACGACTGTGCTCTTGTGTGTGAGTGGCAGCGATGCTGACACAGGTAGGTTACTGTGTTAGGATGCAAGCATTTTCTTTATTTGTTTTAACATTTACTATAAAGTCCCAAAAAGGTCATTATTTTTGGGACGCTTAATGTAACTTTCCTGATGTACATAAATCTTTTTCATATTTACTGACATATTGTTAGAGTTCCAAATATAGCAATTTATTATAAACAGGACCAGCTACAAATATTGACTTGGAAACTCTGGAATTACCTAAACTTGAATGAAGTTTTGTAAAGCAGAAAGAGTCATAGTCATAACCTTTCTTCGTCACATATTAATTATGACGGGTATTGCCGTCAATAAAACTAAATGTTGTTTGCCCTTGTTTTTGTCTCTCCATTGTCTCTCAGGTTTGGTGACCAGCTGTCAAGATGGATTCTGCATCTCTCTCAGTGGCGGAGAACTAACAACAGAGGCTGGACTCTTGTGTTGTGATACCGTGTTCTTTCTCCATGAGACCCTTTTTTCCCCAAAATATAGTTTGGTCCAAATGTGAACCATCTAAACAAATATGTGATGACGCTGACATGATATTCAACTCCAACAATGACAAAAAGGTTCAGGCTGGGTTCAAAGGACGAGTGTCGCTTTTGGAGTCTAATCTGAGGCAAAAGAACTGCAGCATCATCATTAATGATCTCAAAGAGTCTGATTCTGGATCATATCAGCTCAGAGTGAATGGGCTCCTGTTTGAGTCAACACAAGGATATTCTTTCTCTCCAAGAACACATGTCTTGGTTAAAGGTATGAAAAGCCACTGCAAAAACAACCTTCTATAAATCATCACCAACATACTGTATGCAGCAACATGTGTAGTGCTTTTTCAGTTTAATTAAGGGCAGATTTGAACCTGTTTGTCGTCTGAGGCCTTTCTGTGTGCAGTTTGCACTTTCTCCCTCTGCCTCAGTGGGTTTTCCGGCTCATGATGCTAGTGGTACCACCAAACCATAGACTGAATATAAAACTGGGTGTAGCTTGTGGGTCTGAAAAATGAGGCGAATCCGGAAGTGTCTTAAACTGCAATACCAACGAGTGCCCCTAGAGGTTGGCTGCTAAAAGCTTCCATCTCCATAGACTCCTATTGAACTTGTCTCATTAAATACGAAGTCAAGACATTTTGGTCCACGAGTTACCTTGGTGTTGTTAGCTAAAGTTGCTCCGTTTTATTCGTTTTCTGGCGGTCCATCTGAAAATAATCCCGTCGTTAATTAGAAAATAATCTTCAAAAAGATGTGTTTTTGGAAGCGTGTCAGTTTGACTGACAGGCCCGTGGTGCAGTCAGGTTTTGGCGATCGGTGGGCGGGACGTAGTATCGCCAGGTCTCCAATCGGATCGAGTCAGATCCGCCGCTCGCTCCTCCCCAGCTCGTCCAGATATGGTCACCACCGGCTCCAAACTGCTCCGAAATGGCAAGATGGCGCCGACCAATATCTGTACTCGAGGTTTCATAACGGCCGTTCACAAACCAATGTGTGACATCACTGTTGGTGGCCGTTCGCACCAGAACTGCCTGTATAGATGGGGCTGGTCTGGCCACCCTCCGTAGGGATCCGTTTCAAGTCGCTGAATCCTTGTGGGCTGAGACCTCGGGTTAATTTTGAAACTATTGCAGCAGCTTTTACCCAATCAGCTTTGGCTGCAATTACATTTAAAAGAAATGTTTGACTTTAGCATCGTATCATTGAGCAACCTCCTCTACGTGGTCCACAATCCAGAATAGTTGAGTGAACCTTGTGACCCTATTTGGGATAAAACAGGTATAGATAATTGATGGATTGAAGCATGAAGTAACGTTTGTCATTTGTAGGTAACTTGAAAAAACTGCAGCAGTTCCTGATAAAAAAAAAAAAAACTGCTTTTTGCCGTTTCACTCACGTTTCCATTAGGTCTCGCGCAGAAGCCCGCAGTGATGATTCGTCCGCTGACCGAGGGACAGCAGACCACACTGTCCTGCACTGCTCCCGGTCTCTGCTCTGGAGTTGTTCCTAAGATCACCTGGACGTGGAAAGGAAAAGGAGAGAATGACTCTCACATCTCAGGGAACATCACTGCTTTCAACATTGAGTATCTAACTTATGTTGCGCGGAGACACAGCTCAACTCTGACCTTTAACTCTTCAGCTGAACGCCACCGCTCCAATGTCACCTGCGAGATCAGCTACACGGGAGACGTGACTACAAGACTCAGTTTGATTTTGACCATGAATCGTGAGTACTTTACTGTCCAGAATGATTTGTTTGATGATTTAAAAAAAAAAAAAAAAATTTTTTTAACTGTGTTGAATTTTACAGCATCAGCAGTCACGGTTTTAACTGCCGAACACGTTTACTCTATCTATGGTGAAAATTCAATAAAAAAATTTTTTTTAAGTTTGTGCATCTCAGGACTTATTGCTCAGGCTTAGAGGTGATTCTTAGAAAGTAGACAGTATTTTATGAGCATTGTAATTAAATATATTCTTTGACCATTCTTGTGAAATACACATCCTGAATATACACATTTTATTAGTTTGAAACTACATGTGAATAAGATGACCAAACACCACCTATAGCATTCAACTTATTGATCTTTTCTCCTCTGTTAATTTCTCTCTATTGGATCGTCTTCCAGATGTCATGACCTCGGTAACATCTGTGGGAAAATCATACCCCACCTATATTGCCATTGACCTTTGACCCTTTGATGTCATGGGCCTTTAGGTTAGCTTTTAGACAACTCTAACCCCCGCCCTGTCGCACATTGTCATACGTTGCATTGCCGCTTGTCCGCTTACCTCGTCGGACCTACACTCTGTGTCTGTAAACTCACCATACGCCAGTATATGTCTATATTATTAAAACACCAACTACAGCAAACTTTGGAAAAGAACTTTGACTGATTTTCTTCAACAAAATCAATCAATTTCTACCAACACGTTTTCATTTTAACATTATGGGTTAATGAGTGAAAACTGCTCTTTCAGAAAGTTCCTTTATCCGCTTTCTACCTTTTTGTCTCACCCTCTGATATTTTGGTTTAAATGTGCCCTGCAGATAAAAGGAGACCTCGGATCACTGGAGACACAACTGTTAAGGAGGGAAGTGTTTTGAATCTGACCTGCAGCGCTGAAAGTTTCCCTTTTTCTCTTGTGACATGGACTAAAGTTAGTTCCAACACAAGCCTGCGAATCAGCCTCACTGTTCGTCCCCAATGTGACCACAGAACACTCTGGACGGTACGTCTGTACGGCACAGTACCTGGGAACAGCTGCGACTGTGTATGCCGACGTGACGGTGACTCGTAAGTAGGTCATACTTATCTTCCTTCAATGTCTAAACAATTTAATGTTGCTATAACTAGCTTAATATAGCAGTGTGTAGTACACACTGAATATACACAATGTTTTCCCTGAATTTCTGCCTTGTCGCAGTGGATCTTGAGAAACGTTGTGGATCTGACAGTGGAGTACTTGCCTGGGTCGTCGCCGGTGTATCTCTCACTTTGAACGTCTTGCTCATGAGCTGCATTTTGGGCCTTCGGTACGTGACTTCATCTCTAGTGTATGTTTTAAAGGCTCTTTTAATGCACCGAAGACTTTCAGGCAACTCATAATGAGCTGCTGTTTTTTTTTTTTCTCTCTTTAAAGGAACAAACGAAAGAAGCAGAAACCAACTCAAGAGGACAGAACGTACATGTCACTGCAAAAAACAGACAGGTCACCTGAATATGATGTCATCGGCCAGTCTCAGATGTAACAAGTGTCACAGAGTTTAGTAGAAAATGGTTTTCCATACTTAGTCTTTTGAGGTATGTATCACCAGACTGATGTTATTGGCCAAAATGTTAACTGACTGTAAAGACTAAAACTCTTTACAAGCTTCTGGGATATCTTTAGGAAAGTTTCAAAGAAAAACTTTTTTTCCACCTGTAACCAGAATAATTTAATGTTTTTGGTACTATAGATAGATAGATAGACAGACAGACAGACAGACAGACAGACAGACAGATAGACAGATAGATAGATAGATAGATAGATAGATAGATAGATAGATAGATAGATAGATAGATAGATAGATAGATAGATAGATAGATAGATAGATAGATAGATAGATAGATAGATAGATAGATAGATAGATAGATAGATAGATAGATAGATAGATAGATAGATACTTTATTAATCCCTCAGAGGAACATTTTAAGTTGTGTAAATATGTTACTGTCCCCTTAAGTGAGGTTGTCACATAGTTGTATTTCCTCAGCACACAGAAAAGTGTTAGGAGAGTTCATCTTTTCCTTAATATGCAATCTTTAGTTACTCCGTGCACAGAGATCGATAGAAGTGATAATCCATCTCTTAATGGCGGATCTTTATTTTTTTTTCCCGTCGTCTGTGCTTCAGTATGGTAGGAGTTGTGAGGAGGAAAAGATTAGTCCGATTCCAATAGAGAAAAGTTAATAACTTTAAATTAAATGCCGAACGACGAGTCATTGAAGAGCTGCAGTTTCGCCTAGAGATACTTAGAACTTTGAACATTTGATATCCTGTTGAGTTGCTCGAAGTTCAATGCTTTTACCGGTGCATGCCAGCTTCAGTAGCAGCAATGCTCGCTGATATCTAGAAGTAAGTTGTGTATTCTACTAAAACCAGTCAGGATAAATCTGAAGGGGATACAAAAACATTCATGAAGGTGTAATAATTGTATTTGAATGCCTTTGAGTCATGTACGTTCGCTAATTAGTTGTTATATGACCTACTTGGACACTTTTTGAACTTCTTGGAATTGTCAAGTTGATGTATTGTTGTTTATTACGTTGTGTTATAATTAAACCTGTTGTTGTTTGTGTTATTCGGGGTGGATATTTCTTCTCTGCGCAGCAGTCAGACGAGTGACCTGTTAACCAGTCTCCTCATCAAACCTGGATTAGGTTTGATAATTCCCCTATTTCCTGTCTATTCTGCACAGTCTTTAAGGTGACAGCTCCAGGGGGGTTACACACTGAAAATGATTGTGATGGAGGTTTGTTATTGAAATTCTGGTAGCTGCATCTGCATTTAGCATTTCAACTGACTTGGTATTTTCATACCCCACTAATGCACATTTAAATCATCTATTTCATCAATATGATATATACATCAACCTTGTCCCCATGATCAAAAATATTCAATTTTCTCAAAACTTTTGCTGCAATTTAAGGAATTTTAAAATATTTTGTGTAGTAAAATTACAGGAATTGGCAAAAATTGCAAAGAAAAAGAATATATTTTTTCTCCAACTACTTCCTACTAAAAAAAAAAATTCAATCGCTTTCTATCAAGTATACTGCACATCACAACAATATTTTAAATCAGTGAACCTTAAACTGCACACAGCTAACTACCAGTGCAACTGTCCATATACAGTAACTTCCAACACCCTTAAATGTGACACAAACAGAACCTTCATTGATCCCGGCAGCTCCAGGTTTCAGATGTTTTTCAAAAGCCCAGCCTCAAACCTAAAAGCAAAAACAACAAAAACAAGCAAAACCCATCAGACCAACAGGTAAAAAACTAAATGAAGCCGAGTTAGGAATGATCATCATGAGCACTTCATCGGGTGATTCGGTGTGCGACTTCAAGAAATGTCCATTGGTTAGGCTTCACAGCTTCACTATTTACATCACAAGACATTTCAGGTACAAATTCTATATGGAAATTGATCTCAAGCAAAAACAAACCAACAAAAACACCAACAAAAACACCAACACATAGGAAACCATCATTATAATAGTTGTATCGGCTGTACACTAATCTTTGTTCTGAATTATATTAGCTGTAAACCATCATGCAGTTTGTAGTTAACAAGTTGTGGATTATTTATGCCCCCTTTTCCCTCAACGAGATTCTACAATGAATAAAGGTCTTTGAGGAAACTCACAGTTGCTAGCATGTAACCAACGAGCTGTCAGTTACAACTCGGCCATGACAACCCGAAACTGTCTACAGTCTCTGCAGCTAATTTGCAACACGTGTGAACACAGCAACTGTCTGTGACATTAAGCCAGTCCTTGGCTTGTCATCATGCTAATCTGGCCCCATCAAGGGAGAACCGGAAGTTATCAGAGACTACAATGTATAATATAGTGACACCATACAAGGCAATGTTTAAGTGACTTCCCTTTTACTGAAACCAATACTTACAAATATAGCCCATGAAGGACATTGGGTAGTATCACACTGAGCGCTGTGTTGTTATACCAAGAAATGTAGAAGGCTGCATAAATCATGCTGAAAGGCAAAAACGCAGACACTTTTTCAAAATGTTTTCAGCTATTTAGTCTGCTTCATCAGTAACAGAAATTGTCTCTCTTCATACACGAATATGTAAAATATATAACTAGTATACATAAAATACATACACA